>NC_091129.1:9529202-9786702 GCF_040183065.1 Periplaneta americana | reverse complement strand
CCGAGACGTAGATGGGAGGATAATATTAAGATGGATTTGAGGGAGGTGGGGTATGATGATAGAGACTGGATTAATCTTGCACAGGATAGGGACAGCTGGCGGGCTTATGTGACGGCGGCAATGAACCTTCGGGTTCCTTAAAAGCCATTTGTAAGTAAGTAAGTAACAATATTATTTATTTAACATATTGCAGTAATAACATCGGCAAGTTTAATTTTGCTGGTCAAGGAGATGTTTAGAAATGGAAAATATCTTTGACATCTAATTCTGCACATTGAAATTAATTGTTATATTTGTGCAGTTATTCAGAGTCATTGGAGCACCACCACCAGTTTTTTCTACTGTGAAACTTAATGTTACTTGCATCACGAATGCAGTAACTTTAGTGGAGTTGTAGAGTTTACTTAATTTTTGCAAATATTAAAAACAATAATTAACAGTGCAATTTAGGTGAAATTGCAGTGGTAAGTTTCCAATTTATAATTATTACTATATTGAATGTTTCTAAAAATAATATATTAAAAGCCTAAAGCAGTAAAATCAGTATGTCACTTAAGCGGTAAGAAGAGGGAAATTGTTGGGAATACTGAATGTGGAATTTAGACTTTCCGCGGATTGGTTTTGTGCGGAAACCAAGCAAACACGTACGATCTCGCACAAAAAATATATTTTTTTCATATAGCAGAAGGACAGTCTTTAACACATAATAGTTTTCATTATTGTACAAGATACAGTAATGGAGAAAAATACTGTCTAATATTTCCAAAATTTTATTGCTGTATGCTGTACCTAACTCTCTTAAGGAATTTTAGCTTGAAAGTGGAGATTTTTAAGGAACTTTTAAGCGAGTTTTTGTATGAATTGGCTACCCTAGTAAATACGATTCATATTCAGACTTCAGATGTCTGCAGTAGAAGCAGCATATTGTAATTATCTGGAGAAAAAGAAGACAAGCCAAAAGGGAAGAGTGAGAAGGAAAAGCTGTGGATAACAATAACTTTCTCACATCCAGAGCTCGAGTTCATTGCAAACGATGTGTACGACGTGTCAAAAAATCGAGGCCAAGCAATCATGGAAATACACAGTACAACGACCTCAAAGCAAACCTTCATTGAGTTCACCTTTCCTACATCCCAGCTGGGGAGAATCGAGGACAAGTGCGATCCAGAGAGATGCAATATTATCATCACTGCAGCCTTGAAGTATGCACAGAAATTGATTGAAGTATGCAGTACAAATACGCAATCACAATGAATCAAATTGCAATTGAACGAGGCTTTGATGTTGTGTGAAGGTCGCGGTCACCTAAGGCATGAGCATTTTCCATTGTAAACACATGTCCTGTATTTGTATTTGTACAGGTCATACGTTACGTGAGTCCAGCCACATGTCCGTCTAATATCAAGCCCAAAAAGCTTAAACGGATGAATTGAGGGCAAAACTGCCAATAAGACAGGCATCATGTCAATGAATCTACATTTCTTCCGACAGTTGCAGTACTCAACGAAAGTTACTTTGAAATTTCCTCTGTGAAACTGCTGCGTCTCTCTACATAAAGTTATAGAGTATAGTGAATTGAAGCATATACACAGGGTGTTAACGAACAACACCGAAATATTTTCCACAAGTATAGAGGGGTCCTAAACAAGCAACTTGAGATAGGAAACCCATGGGCTATGGATTCAAATTTCCATGTTATGATGTAAAATCTCCATGTTATGATGTAAAATCTCGAAAGAGTATGCACGCAGTGTTGCCACCGATGAAAAATGAAATTACCAGATCTCACAGAAAACTGTACCAAACTGTATTTTTTTGTTTACTTAATGTGCCAAATGTTCCAATTTCTTGCACCCGCCCAACAAATTACAAATTCTGGGAAAAAGCATTAATTTACAGGCTGAATCAAAAGTCTGGAACCATATAAATATCTTCCATATACTTGATTTTCGATTACTATAGGTGTTACCAGTATTTGTAAGACCAAATTTTCTAACAGTGACTCATTCGATTCTAGCCCTCAGCTATCTCAAAAGCCGCCATTTTGAATGTAACTTAGAAATTTTAAAAGGAAAGGGGGTCATGTAGGTACTAGAAATCAATCTAAATTTTCTGAGAAAAACAATGGTGCAATCCGTTTTGAGGTATCTCCAATCGTTTTCAGGTTATTTAAAGATAACTGTAATAATGATACAAACATTAGTTACTGCATTTACAGATATTTTGTAACATGGTACAGTACTAAGGAGACTTTGGAGAAGGTGTTCTTATGCAATTTTGGTAATTAACTCTTCCTGCTTTACTGTTTGGTTAACCTGTGACAAGTATACCACTTTTCAAAACTGAACATGTCCAAAAATTACGAAACTGTGTTTTAAATCGATTATGGTAGATGTATCTGACATTTAACTAGATGTAAATTTATTTTTCAAAGAAACTGAATATATCCCATTGAAACAGCATTGTGAATATTGATTTTTGCATCAAGGTTAATTCTAAAGGACTCAATTCAAATTTTGCAATTTCATCTCTATTTCAAGTAGTATGATTCACTTTAATTTTATTTTGAAATTTATTGTATCTATTTTCATTGTAAACTTTTATATATGTATTTGTTTTCTGGATCCTTGGGGTCACCCTTATTGAAGGACAGATGGTTTTATTTTATAAATCCGATATATAAGCGAGATATTTCGATTTATTTAATTCAGGTCCCATTATAACCCCACTTTTAAATAAAATATTTTGAATGTCATATAGGCTAAAATCCAAGTTAGAACGAACTTAATTTATATTCCAATTTTCATAGAAATCGGTTGTCAATATCGCGTGAAAAGGCAACAAACATCCAAACAGACAGACATGCAAACGAACTTTCAAAAACTCGATATTTGGTCTCAGGATAGTTAATTATATATGTTAAGATCAATTATTCTTGAAAAATCGAAAATTGCCAGAAAAAGTTTGGTTACAAATTTATTAATAGTATAGATTATTTTAAATGACGATCGTCCAAAAATAGTATGCAATACATAATTATGTGTCAACTTCATTAAGAGAATCTCGGAAATAGAAAAAAACTCGACTTCATCTCTCTCTCTCCCTTTTTTCTTCTTTTTTAAAACTTTTCCTCGAGTCTGTAATAACGCGCTTATCACACTACTCGTGTTAATAATAGCGGTCATCAGCACACTGCACTCTCGGGCTAGCGTCTATTACCCGCAGCTCTCTTACAGCACCAGCGTGCATCCGTAACTGCTGGCGGGTATGCTGTCTCCCTATCCCTTCTGCACGACGGAGCATATTTTGTTGGACTCCTTGCACTCTACCCATTTCAGCGAGTGCACAGATGTAGGAAGTTGCGCCATTTCCAAGTTCAGTGTTAATTAAAACATAACGGATGAGGGGTCAATCGTGGAGAAAGTCTGCGTTTATAGTAGGTACAGGCGATACGAAGTTAAATTCATCCTCTATTTAATTTTACCGTTGTCTCCCAGACAATTATAAGCTTACTAACTCCCGTAATGTGGCAGCATAATCACACAGGATCTATATTTAAGATAGACACGGCATCACACCACTGGCAACGAAGCAAGATCCATGACGGAAACAGGACACGAATCCATGATCTTCTACGCCAGTCTTGCGATGGTGACTAATAATTTCGGGCGAGAGCTCTTTTATGCCCGCTGCGCGTGCGCGGAGCTCTTTTACCTGTAAACATTGCTAAAGGATGTACAGATCTTAGAACACAGCGCATCATGACGGAAAGGAAGCGCTTAAAGCTTTCAAGGAAGAGTGGAAGATACAATATTTATGCTTCGAACATGGTGATGAAGTCCAGTGTTTGTTGTGTAAAAAAATATATCATTTGCAAAAAAAGCAACATAAAACGGCATTATGAGACGCAACATTAAAAAAATATATAAGCAATATTCAGGAGAAGAGAGAAATAAACTGATTTCGGAATTGACATCGAAGGTAAATTAATTTACATTTGGGTCAGTAGATTGTATCTAGATTCCTTTTATTTCTTTATTTTAAATGTATTGTTGATGTTTTATTTGTTGCTTGTTTCTGGGTATTTACTTTTATTAGACTACGCGTTTCTTTAATTTAGAAATAGTATTTTATCTCTGATTGCACTTTAACTTATACTATTACTAAGCTCAAAAAGCTAATTCACTTTTATTCCAATTTTCAGGATTTTGAGCAAATATGAACTAAACATTTTGAAAACTTTGATGCAAGGAGCTTTTTTAGTAACGTCGATATAAAATATGCTTAAAAATATAATTTCAAAACTATTAGACCTAATTGCACCAAATTTTGTACAGGTGATATTATTATAGATCTGTTTATATAGTTTAAATTTCACAAATTTTGGCCGAAATTGGGGAAGTTTTAAAAGTCATACATATCCCCTTAAACGATTGACCCCAAAAATTACAATGGCTCTCAATATATTAATTTAATCAATTGTTTTTTCGTGTTACGTGCGTCTCACAAATCGCTCTAAGAAAACTCATTACATAATCACGACACAATCACTATACTCTATTTCAATCAATATTGTCATTATTATTTTTTCAACAAATACTCAAAAGTACTTAGAGATCACACACGTCGAGCAGGTAGACCCTATTAGTTTCTCCTAACCAATGAAGTGAAGTATTTACATAATAAATAATTGTTTTTAACATGAAAATGGTTTACATACAATTAACTTTTCCTATTTCTCTTTTTGTTCCTAAAAATCCTTCTTTTGCGATTTGTTTATATATGTACAGTTTTCCTGGAAAAGGATGAGACGATTGAATATTCCTAAGTCTCAGATGTAAGACACTGCGCATGATCGGAGACCAGAGCACTGATACACAAGATAACGAATATTGAGTTACTTAAATTCAGGCTATTTGGTTTGTTACTAGCATCGTTCCGAAATTCACTTCAAAAACTGCAAAAAATATGATAATATTACGTAAATAAAAGATAAATATATACATAAATCATGTAGTTAAATCGACAATGGACCTTCATGACTAGATCGACACTCCGCACAGAAAGGAACGCTTTCATGTCGTTTCAATAGCTCAGACGGTAAGACTTCTGCGTGTTGTGTAGAAAAGTGTGAGTTCGATCCTTAGTCTACACAACGATTTTTTTTGGTCTAAATAACGTTGATATAGCTAAGTAACGTTGAAATAGAGTTTTACAAAGTCCTGAGATTAAGTGTTAATGATCGCAAACAATACAAAATTACAAGTTATAATATTATAAACGTTAATCTAATGAATGCATTTATACACACATATACAATGTAAATGCATATATATTAAAAACTAACAATTAAAATGAAATTAAAAAATATATGTAATAATGGACAAACTTTTACAAAGGTTTAGAGTCCTTAGGTTAAGTCATTTGTTAAGTAATTATTACAATATTTTATTAACAGCTGTAGTAATGTGGTGTCATAACTTGGGGTTTGTTTACTTAATGTAATTAGATTTAATTTGATTAGTTTCGCAACAATTGGACTTCCTTTTATATCCTGTTATTTAGATATTTAATTTAGGGTTGATTTATTAACTGTTACTATGCAAGATGCCTGTTATTTCAATAATTCTATATCACGTTAAATAGTCATTGTCTACACTAAAGTATTATCGTCATCCCTCATTTCTCATCGTAATGGCGAACCGACGTGACACGAGACAGCGAGTTATAGCTCTAGTTGAGGCTGGATATGGGGCTAGATCTGCTGGCCGTTTGGTCGGTGTTCCTGGAAGTACAGCCGCGAGGTGGGTTCATCGTTACCAAAATTTAGGGGAGGTCGAAAATCGCCCTATTCCTGGGCGTTCGCGGATATCTTCATTGGAAGAGGATGCTCTTTTATTCAAGACAGTTCGACAGGACCCCTTTCTAACTGCTAACGAAATAAGAGCAGCATCTAACTTTCCCGGCTCTTCACAGACTGTGATCAGCAGGTTGAGGAACCGCGGTATTAGGAGCCGGAGGGCTGCGCAAATGGAAATGTTGGGGGAAGCACAAGCTGTCGACCATCTTGCCTTCGCTACCAATCGAGTGGATTTCGATTGGAGAAATGTAATTTTCTCCGACGAAACAACCATCTCGAGTGATTACGAAGGTCCTGTCCGTGTCTATCGTGAGGATGGTCTTCGACATGATCAGCGCTATGTGCACCGACGTGAAAGATCGGGGCGCTTTAGCATATCGTGTTAGGGGTGGATGTCTTACTATGGACCTGGCGTTATAGAACGCATCGATGACCGGTTTAATGTGGGAACTTACGAGCACATTCTGGAAAATATATTCCTTCCCTCCGCTCGAGAACGTTTTCCCGAAGGAACATTGCTGTTCCAGCAAGATAACCATCCCGTGCACTATGCTGCAAGCATTCAAAGATGGTTTCAAAGGAGACCCGAGATCGAAATCATTAATTGGCCTCCGAAGTCACCCGATTTGAATGTCATCGAAAATTTATGGGCGGAATTGAAAAAGAGAGGGATAGCCACCTATGCCCACCGACGCCCTCGAAATCGAGACGAATTGTGGGATCAAGTTGTTGACACCTGGGAAGATCTCGCCGGGGATCAGAACTTATTAAACAATCTCGTGACATCCATGCCGGATCGACTTAGCTGATGGCATGTGGACAAGATTTTAAGTTAACATGTCTCTTTTTGTTTCTTATGATTTTTGTTTGAGGAAGAATACTTTTAACTTCCAAGTAAGATTTATTTATTTTTTGACGAGGTTCAGCCCACTTGTAAGACCCAGAAATTGGGCATAAATTATTCCATATTTTTCGACAAATTAGACAGTCGAGGAACTCTGAACAAATTAATTACACCTCAATAAAAAAAACGTTTTAACCGGGATCGAACACGAGATGTTTCGGTCATACAGTGGAACCGACACGCTACTATATGAGCTAACGAGACAAGACAGTGACAGCAGCAGTCCAGAATGTAGATCCCTTAGCAGGCATTTGCCGTTCGGTACAGTGAAGCAATGCTATTTTGTGACTCGAGCTATGTTGTAAAATCCTGGCCTTAAATGGCAGTCTATTCGTGATCCTTATTGTGGTCCTTGTCCTTGTAACAATTCTTGTACTATTTGTCATGTTATATATCGTGACGTCGATATCGAGTGAACCGCGCTGTAGAACTTTAACTTCCGACGACCAAGAATCGTCTCATTCTTTTTCAGGGTAACTGTACATGTATATTAAATAACTGAGTAATTAGCCCTATTACATAGCCAGAAATTTAGTAACGCAAGTTATTGTAATAATTGCTGCATTTATTCGCTGCATGTGCATGTACATCCCTGATGTCTACGTTACGACGCTGTGTAGTGGATGGGCTATGCGCTCGTGATCAAGGTCGAGCTCTTCTACCATGAATGGGAGCTAATATCGTCTCATCCCTGGTCTACGCAATATCAAAGAAGAACTGAACCCCAACCTAACCTAATGCAAGAACAAAATCTCTGAGGTAGTCCTGGTAACAGAACTTGCTGAGAATGTACACAACAAGGAAACAGTTTTTTCCCCTTTATTGTTCTATATAAACTTCGAACACTTATAATGACCAGGCAGAGCGTTTTTGTTCCCAAACGTACAGGGGATCGAGTAGCTTCTTCTGGTAGCTACATCTATTACGTCACGTGGATTCATGAGCAAGATAGAATTATTGCAAGCAGGTACGCTTGGAGTCATTAAATAATAATGATGTAATGTATTATAAATATGCCCCTGTAACGTCATATGACGTAGAAAGAACATTCTCTTAGTTTAAACAAATTTTATGTGATGTATATGACAAGTGTTGTATTGCATGTTTCCACGTATTCACATTTTTTTTATGCTCTAGTGATATTTAACTTATTTTATATTTTTGTTTTCATATTTTCCGATAATGGCATATCTATAATGTGATAAGTTGAGCTATATATAATCATAATTTTCCTTACTGTGTGTACCTAAAAATATTGTATTCATTGTATGCTTTGTACTGCACTATTTTATTATTACTATTCTTATTTTTTATCACTATTATTATTATTATTATTATTATTATTATTATTATAATCAATAATTGTCTTATTTTGTTATACTTTATACGTCTCATTTATTTTGACCTGCTGTTCACATTTTATTATGCTTTTTTATTTCTTTCTGTATGTTATATATTATGTCTGATTTCTACTTACTTGTTGTTTACATTTTATTATTATTATCTTATTCAGTTTTGTGTGTAAAATTGTAGTGTACTTTGTAAATTTGTAGTGTTTTTTGTAACGCAGTTTTACTCCTGGTTGAGTGTTAGAGAAGGCCGTATTGCCTTAACTCTGCCAGGTTAAATAAATTATTATTATTATTATTATTATTATTATTATTATGTTCGTAAAAGATTTGCATTTTATATCTTCAGAATATATGTTTTCGTTCACTGGAATGGGATAGGTTTTGATAAACGAATTATTTGTGTATACTGTGTAAAATGTAAATATTGATAATTTGTATATTGATTTTTGTTATTGTTATTTTGTCCCTGTAACGTCATGTGACGTAGGAAGAACATTTTCTTATTTTAAACAAAATTTTATATAAATGATTGATTAAATGGCAAACTTACTAGTGTTAATTATATAAGCACATGTGGCTTACAGCTGTTTCGGTGTATACTGTACACCATCATCAGAGCCTACTAGATCTCGGCGTCATCTCGACATCGCTGCCGGTTGTAGGAGTGCGTTTGCGTGTTGAAAAGTGGAGTCAAATAGTGTGTGTGTGTTCTGAAATTGATCTGTGTGTTGAGAATTTGATTAGGGTGTGTTTTATTGTGTCTTTATATTTCATTTGTTCTAGTGTGTTGAGTTTTTGAAATATACAGACACACTAAAACACACCCTAATCAAATTCTCAACACACAGATCAATTTCAGAACACACAATATATTTAATATAAGATTCTACTTCAAGATCTACAGCAGAATTTATTGGTAAGTTTGGAGAAACAGTGACAGTGACAAGGAATCTAGATTTTTCTGAAATACTTTTGGCTTACAGCCGATAGAAGATCCTGAAAGTTTATACCTTGAATTGATAAATCTACAGAAGAGCACGGCACTCAGATTCCGGTGAAATCTGGGATCGAACTGTTCGTAATGTTGCCTATGTCAGAATTTCCAAATATACTCTTTGTTTTCATATACAGTATACTGTATGTGCTCGAGTCAGAGTTTAATACAGGAAAGAAGTGTAAAATCTCTTAATGTACAGAAACAGCTTAGAAATAAGTTTATGCTCGACCATGTCGAAATGTAGTAATTATACACCTGGTAGCAGTACTTTAATCCATGTCACTAAAGTACACCTATTTATTAAAGTTCAGGTTTTCGATTATTCTCGGATATGCAATCGAAAGATAACGAGAGAAACGTCACGGAGGCTGGAAATCCAATACTGTCGCAGAAGGTTATGTTCTGTTACTATAATAATTGGCGTTAATTGTAAATAATACTCAAATAAATTCAATTTGTCATCTCGTTTTTCAATTCTAAATCAATTTCCAGGTTATACCAAAATTAGTTCATGTTATTCTCTACATCAAGGTCAATGACATTATTGCTCCTCGGAAAAAATCAATACTTTCGCGTCTGCGCACATCTCACACAAGCTATACACAAGGTCATGTCCGATCCTGAGTCACATACAAATAAAATGATACTTCTGAATAATTTCAAGTTAGAAATATGGTCGAGCATAAAAAGTCGTATGAAACTTGCCTATAATGGTAATTAAGACGCTCGTATGAAAATTATGAAACTCGCTTGCACTCGTTTCATAAACAAACATACTTGCGTCTTAATTACTATCATTATAGGCTCGTTGCATAATGTACTATTATTTCATCTGCCGTGACATGTGAAAAATAATTCCTTGAATTTGTGATTGTTTGCGAATACAGACTATTACCTTTCTGAGAACAGAGGAATACTCTTTAATGTACAAAGACTTGTAAATTATCGCGTTCTATGTTTCAAATAAGACATATAATAAGAAATATTAACAAATAGTGTAATAATAAATAAGTGTTGCAGCCATATTTGTTGTCTCTTGAAGAGGTTGTATTCAGTTTGTGTTTCCAGTTCCAAACTAATTTACAAAGCTAGGAAATAATATAATTTTATTATGTGTGTTTAGGTACAGTTTGTAAAATACTATAATTATTGTACCATGCGTCATTCTGAAATTCAAATCATGGAGTAGACATCACGACCACCTGCATGAGCCGCCAGAGCGTACAGTGGCAGTGAACTGCTTTTGCAGCGAAACTACAAACAATTTGTAACTGCTGCGGCTGGCTCCGTCTGTCTTTCTCTCTTTCAAGGTTTTTTAGCACTTTGTGAGCACGAGTTGCTCATCCATGGTAATTCACCTCTTACACCTTCGTTACAATACCTTCAGGATGTGTTGCTCTTCACCTAACGTCACATTCACGCGGTATGCGCAGGAAATACGGGATATATGAGGATGTACATTTCATTCATTCTTGTGGGCGTCGATACGGTTAGCGACAACTCCCCCCTGAACAGCTGTAACCGTGGTACCGTTACCTTTCTTCCGTTACACAGACAACGTGCGGTTTCTCAGGTACACCCAAGAGAGTGAACTTGGCTGACAGTGAGCAGTGATCTTCGTATCTAGCTCACAGCCATTCACAATATAAAACTCGGTGACTCACGCAGCTCTGCTTGCAGATAGGAAGATCCAACCACGAGATAAGGCCGGCTAGACTTGTTAAACTGACGTATTGTTCAGAGTGATTAATCAAATTCAATTATCGGCGGTGATTCACAAGTGTTTACAATTTATTAATACAAGTGTAAATTACAAGTGAAGTGAATGTGTTTAGACTGAGTCGATAAGCCTACAAGAAGTGATAGTAGAAAAGGTAATTATATAACAGAAACAAGATGTTCAGGAACAGTCAAATAAATTGTCATAATACATTTATAGTTTGTGGTAACAGCATACATTTAAGTCATTAAACATGATGCATGGAAAGTCTCCTTCGGTTACTGTGACCCATCATGCAACAGGCCAGATAATATAATAACAGTACAATTATCAGCAATTTATGTGGCGGCTGAATCATGGTATAAATAACGATGGAGATACTGGATGATCTTTTCTGTAGTAATTTCACAAGTGCTGTTTTATCTTATTGATAGTTTCACAAGCTCGAAGGTCGAGTGAAATTATGCTAGTAAGATGAAACCACTAGTGCAATTTAATAAGATTATTCAACGAATAACATTAAAGAACTTGCAAAGAACTGAATTACGTAAATAATAATAATAATAATAATAATAATAATAATAATAATAATAATAATAATAATAATAATATGTTATTGCCAGAACAAAGATATATATTGATTTTTAATATAAAAACACTCTAGCACCCCCAGAAAGAGAAACTTACATACTCATGGTCAGGAGGCATTCCACATAATGTTAAAAAAAAAAAAAACACAGATATCACAATAAATGAACTTTAAATGTTCTCTGTAAACAGCCATTTTAATTGATTTTTTTTAATAAGGAGCATTAGCAAATTGTATGTTGGGAATTTATCTATTATCATGTTATAAAGCCTTGTGCCGAAGTTGCTACTGTGATTATATGCTACAGTTGTAGTACATTTAGGAACTGTCAAGCATAACTTATGTTGTCTGATCGTTTGGTTTTATATTTATGTGAATATAAATTAAATATACTTCAGTTTTTATGTACGAAATTCAGTAATACATTGTTATAAATTTGATGGAAGTCAAATACTTTAAATTCTGAATACAGCAGCTCTAAAGGATAATCAAGAGGTTCATTAAGGCATTTTTTATTGTTGTTTTCTGTAGCAGAGTTACTGGCATGAGGGAGGTACTATAGGCACTACCACATCCTATAATGCCGTATTGTAATATAGCTTGTACTAAATCAGTCGTAAAGTATGGACAGTCAAGTAATTTCGTAAGATGACAAAAATAGCGAATAGTTTTTCTAATCTATTGCACAGAAAAAGAACGTAAATGTTGGTCGATTTTATCATTCCGAGATATTTAACTTGAGGATATTCATTTAGAATAGGACAGTTACAACTATTAGAAGACCAATTGGATGTATGAATTTTTAAACACAACAGCGAATCAGGAGATTTCATACCAACAGATGTTAACGAAAATGGTACAACCGTAGTTTTAGAATTATAACAATTATTATAAAACACAGCAATAAGACATTATTATGTTTCCTTGTAAAGAAGTTAAAAAAGAAACTGCTATCACGGCATACTAAATACTATTGTCAACTACTCAGAGCGGAAATATGAAACAACAATACTTAACCTCAAAAGTAAGATCAGCTGAAATGTTACATTAACAGAATAAAAACACGAAAGGTTTTTACAGATATTTATTTAATACTTGAAGTTACAGTTGTTGAAAAAGCAGTTTTCAAAGTTAAATTTTGTTGGCATTTCTTGATTTTCTGTGATTGACACTGAAGTGGGCTGGACTGAGCTGAAGGAGGGAGTAGCAGCAGTGTTGCCAAGTCAGCGGTTTTGTAGCTAAATCTGGTGTTTTCAGGACTATGGTCAGCTACAGAATTTTACCGTCAGCGGCTAGCTATTTATTTGGCGTTTTTTGATGATTCCGGCAAAGACAGACGATATTTTTATTTTTTTTTCTATAAAGATGTTAATTGTTTCTATATGTACCTACTTGCGGACAACATTAGTTAATCATAAACCAGAGATTAATATGGTATTATCACAACTTTTCATTATGCGAGTATAAAATATCAATGTTTTATGATAACTCGATTTCGTACAACCATGTCCATTTCCTGCCTCATCCATTATTGTACAAATAAGGTATGCCACTTTCGTTAAACTGTTAGTCTAATCATATAGGCATTGTTTTTTGTAAATGGATTGATACGTTTAATCATAAAGAGTAGATAATGAACTGAATTATTATTTTCATTTATGATAACTTATATTATGATTCATTCATTCATAGTGTTCTGCCCATGGGCAGGTCTTTCACAGCAAATCCAGCATTCTCCAACCTTTCCTACTTTCTGCCTTCCTCTTTGTCTCCTCATATGATCCATATATCTTAATGTCGTCTTATATTAAATATCATTTAATTTATCATTCCGCATTGTAGTTTATGTAACCAAACTCACTATTGGCAGGCACGTCTCCAATTCAGTGTGAAATCAAATTTCGAACGGACTGGTGTGATTGTGAGTGTGATTGTTTCCGAAGTGTCCAGTATATTATTCTTGATCTACTGCATTCAATTTTGAAGAAATATGCCGCGTAAAACTCCATACGTAAAGAAAATAAAAACAAAATTAAAACAGACTTTAGTGCAAACCCTCGTAGTACCACTGTTTGACTGTTGCGACATAATACTTACAGATTTGACAACTGAACTTTCGAACAAGCTACAGCGTGTGCACAATATGTGTGTCAGATTCATCAGCAATCCTCGCAAATTTGACCATATTACACCTTCGTTCAGATATTTATCCTGGCTGCGACTCAATAACCGTAGATCACTTCATTCGCTTTCTCTTCTGTTTCGAGTTCTCCACGCTTCTACTCCAAATTATCTTCGTTCCCGGTTTAACTACTTACCCTGCAATCACAATCTAAACACCAGGCCACAAGAGAGCCAAATCCTAGCAATTCCTGCCCATAGAACATCCCACTATTCATCCTCTTTCACTGTCTCCGTCCCTCGTGAATGAAATTCTCTACCTCAGAAGATTAGGGGCTGCCAGACAATAACTACTTTCAAGACAAAGCTAAACAATTTCTTACTGACGCAGACAAATTGAAGTTGTAATTATAATCATAATCGACTTTAATGATTTAATTATATTTAGGTATGATTATTATTATTAATGTTATTATTAGTACATAATTATTTCATTGGAGTGTTGGGAAGGTAAAAGAATTGTTATGTATTGTATTGTATTATGTTTTGCTCCTTAGCAATATAACAATTTTGTATTTTCGTATCGCACTGGTTGAGTGGAAGAGAAGGCCGAATGGCCTTAACTCTGCCAGTTAAAATAAACCATTATTATTATTATTATTATTATTATTATTATTATTATTATTATTATTATTATTATTATTATGTGTTGAAAGATTGGGTGGAAGAAGTTGCCGGTGATAGTTCGAAAGCTCGATGTAAATGATGTAAGGTGATATTGAATGCAAAATATTCGGATTTAATTGTCCATACGATTTTGCATAGAACATAGAGCCTACGAAGTGATACACACTTTCCATAATTTAGTCTACATTTTTATAAAATTCTCCAGTTCCTAAAACTGTATAGTTTGTGTTCCAAATTTGGAAATGATGTATTAAGAAAAATCTGAAGTTTTTCAAGTACAGTTTAGCGGTTTTTTTAAGCTTGTGCAGCGGTAAATGGAATTCTGAGTTGGCAACACTGAGTAGCAGTGGGATTACATGTCCAGTATTGTACGAGGTGTCTTATCAGATAAGATAGTTGATTTTAAGGCGGTTCTGAAACGTTATTGTCCAATATCGCAAATTCATCCTGTCAGTTAAATAGTTAATAATTTTACTGCTATATGGCCTTTAAAAGATATCAAAATGTTAACGTTTTATGAACACATCCTTTACGTTTTAATGTACACACATCAAGATGACAATGACTTCAATGGTACGGTCAATGTCGTGAAATGTAAGAATTACGAGACTGTTCCAAAATGAGTTTGACCTACTATCACACTAAGAAATGTCAAGGACCTCTAACAGAGTCGAAAAGCAAAATACACAATCGTAGAAGGTAAAAGATAAATTCAACTCTTCTGGCATGAAAAGTAAACACAGAAAGCTATATACCGTACATATGGGGAAAGTGGGAGATAAATATGTGATCAAGTTTTCTTTAGAGAAAATGAGGACTTGACTTCCGGACTCTTCAGTCAACTCGTTCAGTAACGAATAGAAAATCAATACTCTACAGATACCACAGCGTCTTATCGAGAAAATAACGTGTTTGAAGAACTTGTGGGGGTCCACCCACCCTGCTTTAAAATTAGTACCGGGTCTTTTCCAAGGGACGAAAAGCAGCCGGAATGGTAGTGAATACGTAATATCCAATCTGCCTGTCTGTCCTATGTAGAAGTTGTTGCAGGTGTTACATTTGAGTTTGTATATGCCTGTGTGGTTGTATTTGTGTTTGTGTTGTTTGTGTGTTGAGATGTTTTTGTAGAGTGTTATTTGTTCTGTATGCGATGTTGTAATTTAATTTCTTGAATGAGGTTGCAATTTTGTGTGACAGGCAGATCGTTTCAAACACGTTACAAAGAACACATCACAGCCATAACAAAATTACAAAACACCTTCACATATGCAGAACACATCACAAATGCTAACCACACCCACAGAGACATCAACACAGACATGGAAATACTACACATCCAACCAAAAATCCAGAAACTAAACACACTAGAACAATATGAAATATACAGACACACGAAAACACACCCCAACGAAATTCTCAACACACAACTCAACTTCAAAACACACACACTCTTTGACTCTACACTACACCACACGAACGCACCCTCACAGGAAACAGAACAAGAGGCGCCAAGACCAGCAACGACCAGTTCTGAAGATGACCCATAAATAGGTCGAAACGTGTAAACACAGGAAAGTCTTATCTTACATATTCCGAAGTGATACAGTGTTAAAAGATGTGTAATCAAGATGTATAAATTTGACGATGTTCTACACTTCGACCTTTCTCATTTCTCTTTAAAAAAAGTGTAGACGATCTGGCTCGCGTCTTGTACACTCTGCAGAAGCACAAGGTTTCCATTTAAGGAATTCAAAATTCTCCGACAGCCAACGGGAATGTTTTTAACACCCTGTAGCTTTATTACGATCTTGTTGCCTTTGTTTATGACAAATATCTTCAATCTTTAATTTTAATTTGTATAATTATCTCGAAGATTGTCTTTATCACTCAAGTTCGATATGTAATTCAGAATGCACTTTCCTTGTGTAAGTTCACGGTTTCGTCAGGCCACAAATATATTAAATAGTACCTACTTTCCTCTTCAAGCGACACTCACTTGAAATACTGTAAACAACACTTACGAGTGCAGGATATTGGAAAACAAAAGCATCTGATTACGATCAATGATAAAAGACAAACAATTTAAATTGGAGTATGAGTCAGTACATCACATCATTTGTACAGGGATATCATTTTATTTTTATTAACATTTCTAATATTAACCTAGCCATACCTTTTGATTAAGAGTTGAGAACCGGAAACACCGTTTGCTACCTCCTTCCACAACTGGAGTTCGATGATACTGGCGTAAAATACAAAGAAATCACTTTACTAGGTGCAGGAGGGAAGAAAAGTAGTTCATACATTTACGTAAGCTAGAAAATATCGCGATTTTGAGTTTGATAATTTTCATTAGGTTTTTGTTTAATCAAAATACATTACTGTATTAACAATAAGTGTTTTTACTCACGAACTGAGCCATCCATTCGGACGTATTCATTATACAGTGTAGGGCCTATATTATACTGCCTATAGCACATTAGCGTACAATATAGAGAATGAAGTTAAATTTAAAAATAATCATAATATGGACATTTAAACACAGTTTTGAAAATGGTGGACGTTCATTTCGATACAGGCTTCAGTTCTTTTGTGCATATTATCGCATATTATCGCACTATATACTATTGTACCTAATTCCAATCACCAGTTTCGTCCTTCGTACTAGTAACTCATGTTGAAATAATTCTGTACCTACTCTATAAAAGAGTACCTTACGTACTGTAAATTCAATCTTCACTTCTGCCCGATCCGAAAAGATAAAATTACTCAGACATGCTATCTATTGTCCGTCCAAGTAGTTTTGTCGCCGGGTCGTAGAAAGGGGGAAATCACGTGACAGTTAATTACTTAACGAGGCCCTTTTATTTAAGTTAGCCTAATTTAAACAGTTGTATAATATTACGTAGACGTTCAATTCCTAACAGAAATTAATGTTTTCTGAAAAGAGCAAAGACAGCCCAGCCACTAGCCTTTACAGAGGGGCGAGCAGAAGCGGGTGGTAGAAACAGGGATGCGACGTAGGCAAACGGACAACTATACCTGTGCGAAAATATGATTCAATATTGAAAGCTCTTTCGTCACTGGAAAACGTGAGCATACTTCTGGAACGCACTGTTTACTATGACCGTAAGGCGACTTTGATTGCATACGCGTCCTTTGTTCTGTGTGGAGGACGGTTGGAAGTTTACTAGTAGAGGAAGTGGGAGTGAAGTACATTCAAAAACTCAGGTAGAATAAATATTGAAGTAAAAATAAAATGATGTCCCTGTACTATACGTCTATTCATGGGAATTTGAAACATAACCTGTATTAATCAAGAACAAAATGAATGCCCACTGTAACCTTGTCGTTTTTGTTCAGTCAACTGTCTGAGCCTGTCATATAAAAGTCACTAATTCATTATTATTCTGTAATTGTACAGAGACATTTTATTTTTACTTCAATTTTTATTGTACCTGAGTTTTAGAATGTACTTCACTCCCACCCCTTCTACTAATGAAGTTCAACCGTCCTCCACACAGATCCAAGACCGCATGTACAGTCACAGTAGCCTTACGGTCATAGTAAACAGTACGTTCCAAAATATGTTCGCGTTTTCCAGTGACGAAAGAGCTTTCAATATTGCATCATTTTCCATTTGCCTACGTCGCATCCCGGTTTCCCCCACCTGCTTCTATTCGTCTCTCTGTAAATGCTAGTGGCTGGATTGTCTTAGTTGTTTTTTGGGAACATTAATTTATGTTAGGAATTGGACGTCTACGTAATATTATACTCATACAATTGTTTAAAATAACTTAAATAAAAGGGCCTCGTTAAGTAATTAACTGTCATGTGATTTCCCCCCTTTCTACGACGCTGCGACGTAACCACTTGGACGGACAGTAGATAGCATGTCTGAGTAATTTTATCTTTTCGGATCGGGCAGAAGTGAAGATTGAATTTACAGTACGTAAGATACTCTTTTATAGAGTAGGTACAGAATTATTTCAACATGAGTTACTAGTACGAAGGACGAAACTGGTAATTGGAATTAGGTACAATAGTCTATAGTGCGATAAAATGCACATTAGAACTGAAGCCTGTATCGAAATGAACGGCCAACATTTTCAAATATGTGTTTAAATATCCACATTATGATTATTTTTCAATTTAACTTCATTCTCTATATTGTACGCTAATGTGTTGTAGACAGTATAATATACACTGCATAATAAATACGTTCGCATGGAAAGCTCAGTTTGTGAGTAAAAACACTCATTGTTAATACAGTACTGTATTTCAATTAAACAAAAACCTAATGAAAATTAGCAAACTCAAAAGCGTGATATTTCCTAGTTTACGTAAATGTATGAACTACTTTTCTTCCCTCCTATACCTAGTAAAGTGATTTGTTTGTGTGTTACGCCAGTATCATCGAACTCCAGTCGTGGAAGGGGGTAGCAAACGGTGTTTCCGGTTCTTAATCGTTGATCCAAAGGTATAGCCAGGTTAATATTAGAAATGTTAGTAAAAATAAAATGATGTCCCTGTATAAGTAACTAATTAATAAGAAATGAAATTTAATGTTAATTAGTCGATGTCAAAGGGAAAACCTACAGTAACTTATATAGAGTACGTCAAAAACTGTAGGCCTATATACTCTTTAAGGAACGAAAACTATTTATCATGTATTTGTTTTACATTTAAATACTGATCACACATGCAGTACTGTCTTCAGCTAAGCACATGGTTACTTGCTATGTTATACTACATCATACTCGTAATTCAGATCAATTGTCAATATCAATACCCCGATACAGTCTGACAAAGAGTGTATACATTTTTTGGCGGACGCTGTGTATTATGCAAATCTAGCTTTCGGGTAAAGCTCTCTGTGAAACAGACTTGAATAATTTCAAGAAAAAATTTGTTCCGGGGATCGATACCCGGCCCCAGAATAATTTTTCCCTTGAAATTATTCAAATATGCTTCACAGGAAGCTTTACCAGAAAGCTAGATTTGTATATCTTCAACGCATTTAATGGCAATGGCTCGAATTTTATAGAGATGCGTTCTCATTGGGAACATTTTGTACAAGACTTTGTACTTTGTGGTTTTCCTAAGGCGCTAAGACAAATGTCGGGATGAGCCCTAAAAGAAATGGGCCACGGACCTGCACTCATATCCCCATGAATCTCCCTAATTACTCTAAATTAATTAACAATTACATCTCTCCCCCCTCTTCGTAATTGAGCCATCATATAGCCAAATGGCTTGTCTAAAAAATGAGACGATTCAACAAGGCTCATGACAACAATCACCTCCTACATAATAGCCAAATTGGCTAGTCTCTTATATATGCGACAACTCATCCTGCCTAAGGTATTCCGTGGTTTTCCTAAGGCGCTAAGACAAATGTCGGGATGAGCCCTAAAAGAAATGGGCCACGGACCTGCACTCATATCCCCATGAATCTCCCTAATTACCCTAAATTAATTAACAATTACATCTCTCCCCCCTCTTCGTAATTGAGCCATCATATAGCCAAATGGCTTGTCTAAAAATGAGACGATTCAACAAGGCTTATGACAACAATCACCTCCTACATAATAGCCAAATTGGCTAGTCTCTTATATATGAGACAACTCATCCTGCCTAAGGTATTCCGTGGTTTTCCTAAGGCGTAAGACAAATGTCGGGATGAGCCCTATAAGAATTGGGCCACGGACCTATATGCCCTTCCCCATATATATTCCCCTTTATTATAAACGACGTATGCCCTAGTTCAGAACCTATAAATTGTCTATTAAATATACGAGGTCACTCAAATAGTCGCAATTGAAAGGACAGGGATCTCTCAAATTGCAGATTTAGATTTCACGGCGCTTCTTCCGACAGCCTTCACATGCTTTGTCATCGAACAACAGATGACAGCGTCTCGCCAGCCATCTCCTCCTCGCCCCGTTCCGTGATCACTTGATCAAATCTCAGTCCCCCTCGCATATGTGGTACCTAAGAGGTTACGTCCAATTCCGGCTTCCCCTTCAAAATTTTCTAGAGCTCCTTCAGTGGAGCAGCGTAACCCGGAGTGAGACTAGTGGCCAACAGGCTTGGAGCTCAAATACTTAGCTTTGTACAGCCCCCAACCCCTTGCAAGGACGCGTTTTGCGTACCTTTTTAATTTGTCCTCCCAATTCTCTTTCGATTTTTCGTTCCCTCAGCGGGCGCGACATCCCTGGCCGGATATCGAACCCGGACCAACTGGATGGAAGACCAGCGCTAGCACGGCATTGAAAGTCCTTACATAATGTTATCTATCTTCAACAGGTTTAAAGGGCGTAGTGGTTTGCTCAGCAATGCGGCATAGAAGACAGAAGAAGGCGAAGTTCTTCACAGTGCAACAGTGGAACCACTGAAATACAAAGGGGTGAGTAATACACTGACTTTTGTACAGTTGTTGAAATGAAATCCTATACTGTAAGAAACAGAACTTAATTATTACTGGCGTGAATCAGAGGTATGCAAATCTTAGGTAGGGACATAAGCCTCTTCATGTAGTTTTTTAAATACATATAAATGAAAAGACTGTAGCCTATATTAGAGGGCCGGAACATACTATTTCTGTTGCTGTTTATTAAATATTAACACAAAAACATGCCCCTGCGGTAGCTGAGTGGTCAGACCTCCGGTCTATCACGCAGACGGCAGAGTTCGAGTCCCGGTCAGATCTGGCATTTTGCATAGTGACACTTGTGACGAACAAGTTCGCAGTTGGGGTTTTTCTCGGGGTTCTCCCGTTTTTCCCATATTAGGAATCTACATCATTCCGTCAATATTTCTCCCTTTTCGTCATCATTCCATAGCACACAAATTACAAAAATAAAACTTTCAGAAAATATATTCAGGCCAAATTAAAAGTACATTATGCAACGAGCCTATAATGGTAGTAATTAAGACGCGAGTATGTTTGTTTATGAAACGAGCGCAAGCGAGTTTCATAATTTTCATACGAGCGTCTTAATTACCATTATAGGCAAGTTTCATACGACTTTTTATGCGCGACCATATTTCTAACTTGAAATTATTCATAAGTATTCATGCTATGGTTATGTAAGTGAGGAGTGGAACTCACCTGAATTGTGAGATGTGCGCAGACGCGAAAGTATTGATTTTTTCCGAGGCACGAATGTCATTGATCTTGATATAATCTAGAGAATAACATGAACATTAGTCTTGATATGACCTGGAAATTGATTTAGAATTGGAAAACGAGATGTCATATTGAATTTATTTGAATATTATTTACCATTAACGCTAATTATTATAGTAACAGAACATAACCTTCTGCGACAGTATTGGATTTCCAGCCTTCGTGACTTTTCGCTAATTGTCTTTTTATTGCATATCCGAGAATAATCGATACTTGCGGTTTTATAATGGTACAATGGTGATTTCTCATTGGCTGAACAACTGAATTATAATGAATAGGTGTACTTTAATGAGGTGCATTAAAGGGCTACTACCAGGTGTATAATTACTACATTTCGGCATGGTCGAGCATAAAAACAATTAAACACTTAATACAGCTGAGTTATAAATAAATAAATAAATAAATATACATTTTATGCTGGAACAGAATGCACTTCAAACACCATCAGTTGCGGTACTTAATCACCCGTTTTTTTTACTAATTTTCGGCACCGCTGCCGGAGACTTATTGTGCCTAGACCCACAACTCTACTGAACACACGCACACACTGCAGGACTCCCCCGTTTACTGGGTCAGGGTACCCGGGGGCACTGCGAGACATCACATACACTGGGACAATGGACAAACAACCAGTCCCCGTGAAGATGTCCGAATTACATCCCCCTGACTTCACGATCGGGAATCGAACCCGGACCACCTTGATCAGGAGTCCAGCACGCTATCTCAAGACCAAGGAGACGGACAATCACTCGTTTACCCGATATCCAGCAATATTAATAGCATGCGTCACGATTTCCACGTTCCTCCACATATTTATTAAGTTTTTTTTCTCTCTCTCTGTAGGAAGTAAATAACCTTAATCTCACAGTCTACCTTCAGTGGTACTGATTTTCAGAATTGAAAATATAAGACGCACAAATTATACACGTATCATCAGTCACACTTTGAACTTCATTCTGACACGTACTGCTAATCCAAACGCCATTTAACGATATTAACAATTGAATACCCGAGCAGGAAGTTAATGGCATGCACTACCAGCTTAGAAGTTGAACAGGAAGAAAATTAGGCAATGTTGTCAACTTCATTTCGAATAAGCCGCGCATATGTATTCTTTACTTGTATATTTCGAAAAAAAAATGCGCGGTGTATTCGAGAAAATACGGTATAGTGTAGGTAATAACTAGAGCCCGGATTTTATGTAATTTGAAAATAAGAAATATGTAGCTAAAAATGGCAAAATACGTGGATTAATTCTGTGGTGTTCGGGTAAAGGGGTATAAGTCATTTTTTTGTCCAGGTGGAATTTTGTTCCCCAGATGAACACACAAGTTAAATTATACAAGAGGGTGTGCAAAAATCATAGAATACAAGCAGTTGATGTATTTTATTTGTGTAGAAAATTATTTGTAATAAGGGTTCCAAGTTTAATTTTCATATATCTGCGAACTCATTTTTATAACTTATCTCCCTTTACCCAAACACCACAGAATTTATGTCATAAATAAAATGTATGCAACTTAAAATCTAAGCTTTACTATTATTTTTGTACACTGATAAAAAATTACAGGTGGACATGGGATTCAATCTCATTTAATTATTGTTTGGAAGCGCAATTAATAACTAAATATTTTTCCATATTTTCTGCGTTCATTGATTATCTTGTCAACGGCAAACCATAAGTACGAATCGCCAAATTAAACTCTAATCGTTTCTATTGTGTCAGTGTAGCAGTTCAAATAATTTTTCCGGATTGTTGATTCATCCGGAATATTAAAGTTGCAGTATTTGCATAAGAATACTTGAAACTTTGGCACTCCACGTTTATACAACACGTTGGCAACAACCACTGCCATACACAAATCTTTATTAAATTCACTGGTGGAAGACGAAGAAGGTTCCAGCACCACTTGTGTAAGAAGAACTTGTTTTTTCGACGGAGCACGTCTTTTATTTGTGACATGAAGTTAAATTTTTAAATGCGTTTGCTACATACTTTGCTGAGAGCGATTTTGCCGTCACTAGTAAAGGCATCGTCATAACAGTAGACTAGCTAGCTGTATCATCTGATGTCAGAAAAGCTTCTCAAGAAAACAGAAAAACTATTGTTTTTCTTTCAGAGCAATTGATTAGAGGTGTTTGTGCCAAACGGTTATACTCATAGGGTAATTTCCACTCTTTCATTCACCGCGGTAGCAGTACAATGACCGATCCTTCGCATCGGTATTTGTTTCTACTTTACCGTTACTTCTTAAGGGGTACACAAAATGTTAGCATGGTAAAGGGATGTCCATTTCTTTGACAGAATGTTATTATTTTCTATTATTAAATTATTTTTATGAATTAGAGACGGAGAGATAAGATTTATAAACAATTTTAAAACGTGTAACTTATGAGTTGAGGGAAAATTGGTGAAAAAAGTGCATTCTTTCAAAATATGCAATATCTTTCAAAATATGTAAAATATGTAATATATGTCAAAAATTTTTATGCACTAAAATATGTAAACCTATGTAACTTAAAACTTCGGAATAATGATACCTTTGGTGTGATTCGCCGACATTTTAGCTTTTCTTACAGTTACATATATAGGAACAGAATATGTAATTAACTAATTACATAAAATCCGGGCTCTAGTAATAACTTATAAGTCACTATAAGGGTTGACTGTACAGCTTGAAGTAAAATAACAGCTATGAAAAACATTAAACTTCAGTTTATGAATACAAGATTAAAACAGTATAAAACGTAATTTGTAAAATATCTAATACAAGCATGAAAAGTCTTAAGACAGAAATCTGGAGTGCATTAAATAAACAAATAAATTATCTTGCAAAAATTGCTCGTGAATCAGGACTTTCATTAAACGTTTTTAAAAATTTAAATATAAACTTCGGTGAGAAAGCAGAAGAAATCGGTATATTAAACAAAAATGTTAAAAAGAGATTGTCTAGTTTCATTATTACTTCTACAATTGAAAGGGAATAAATAAAATGGTAATATTAAAAAAGACAAGAAATC
This sequence comes from Periplaneta americana, assembly GCF_040183065.1. Taxonomy (NCBI): domain Eukaryota; kingdom Metazoa; phylum Arthropoda; class Insecta; order Blattodea; family Blattidae; genus Periplaneta; species Periplaneta americana. Next base: position 9,762,259 of record NC_091129.1, on the reverse strand, counting down.
ATCACGGTTTGACAAAATTCTAAGCCAAATTTGAAAGCATGTGTGCATGTGATTAGCCACTCCTTCAAGTTTTTTGTGCAGTGAATAAATGAAACGTGGTACCTCCCTAGACAAGCCAATATTTTCAATTATAAAACACGTCTTCAAAAATAGCGATAAAATTAGAGTCCAAGTAAGGCCCATATAGTTACTACCGTTTTTTTTTAGTGGTGGGAAGTGTAGTGTAGAGATACGGAAATATAATACGGGTCGAGTTTTGGTAGCGGTCCTCTGAATGTAGGCAACTAGCTTCTCAAGACTGTCCACAAGTAGCATACATTTAGGCGCTCTTGTTTACAGCACATGCGCAATGCGTTGTATCTGGAAGTTCGTAAAATTAGGCAGCCCATTTTTTTTCTGGGTCTGTACAAAAGACTATACAGGGTGTAAGGGAACCGATGCACCTACATGTTAAATATACCAAAAATTTTATTACACTTTTTCTTCGATGAAGCACCGTTAAACAGGAAAAAAAATAGTTTTTGCCCAATGTTTGCAGCGATCTATTGCGATAACGGCCAGAGAGAAATGACTGACTCCTATACAGGCACGTAAGTAAAAATAATCTGAACAGTTAATGTCTTGATTTTTTTTTTTTTTTGCAAATTAAACCGTTTAGCCATGAATTTAAATTGAAAAATTCCGAAAATCGTTAAAATAAATCTTGCAACGCAATGCACTGTAACGTGTCACAGAATGAGTACGGCAGAGGGGGAAGGGAAGGTAACAGAGTGGAGTTAAATCGCTCGCTTGAACTCGGTCGAGTGTCGCACCCTCGAGTGAGATAAGATCGGTCGTGATACGCTCGTAATAAATAGAAGCACAGTACAAGGTCATCTCACCGACATGTCGTATCTTGTATGGAAGGCGACAGATAAGATACACATATGTTTTGCTCACACGGTAAAAATAAGGCTTTATTTTCTGCGTTTATGACAAACGTTTAATGGAACAGTCAATGGAACGGACCAAAACAGGAACATGAAGTTATAAATAAAATAGTATGAAAAACTTCAATATACAGTTATTATTGCTAATTAATAATTATTCAATATTTGATTTACCACATATATAATATGATAGGAAGAGGTGGAAAAATTCAAATATCTTGGAGCAACAGTAACAAATATAAATGACACTCGGGAGGAAATTAAACGCAGAATAAATATGGGAAATGCCTGTTATTATTCGGTTGAGAAGCTCTTATCATCCAGTCTGCTGTCCAGAAATCTGAAAGTTAGAATTTATAAAACAGTTATATTACCGGTTCTTCTGTATGGCTGTGGAACTTGGACTCTCACTCTGAGAGAGGAACATAGGTTAAGGGTGTTTGAGAATAAGGTGCTTAGGAAAATATTTGGGGCTAAGCGGGATGAAGTTACAGGAGAATGGAGAAAGTTACACAACACAGAACTGCACGCATTGTATTGTTCACCTGACATAATTAGGAACATTAAATCCAGACGTTTGAGATGGGCAGGGCATGTAGCACGTATGGGCGAATCCAGAAATGCATGTAGTGTTAGTTGGGAGACCGGAGGGAAAAAGACCTTTAGAGAGGCCGAGACGTAGATGGGAGGATAATATTAAAATGGATTTGAGGGAGGTGGGGTATGATGATAGAGACTGGATTAATCTTGCACAGGATAGGGACCGATGGCGGGCTTATGTGAGGGCGGCAATGAACCTTCGGGTTCCTTAAAAGCCATTTGTAAGTAAGTGTAAGTATAATATGATAGGTCCATATATAGTGTTCCGCCTATATACTGCGACAATGTAGAAACGTTTTACAAAATATTATTGATATAGCAGTAGATTAATAACAATATTGGTACAGAGATAACGTCACAGAAAATATAATAAAACGAATAATCATGCTGCACAACTGTTACAGACGCAAAGATTGATTCACTAATTATTATTATTATTATTATTATTATTGTTATTATTATTATTATTATTATTATTAAAAGAAAACTTGATACAGTTCTTGCATTATCGTGATTGTGTTTTCCGTTTATAATAATTACATTTACATCCAATAACATCTATCAGATGTGGCAAAAACAAAATCACTCCTGTGTGTGGGGGGGGGGACATTTACCTACACATTTATATTACATTTTAAAGCAAGTTTTGTAGTAGTTGTACTATGGAGAGGTTAGTTAAACACTGCAAAGTTTTGAAATGATAAACGTCTATGATGTTACTACACAGTTCATCACTGTAACAAGAACGAATGTCTAACGCTCGGCTTATACCGTTCGAGGATTTATCGCTCGCGACAATTTTACCCATCATGCATGTGCGCTACCTATCGGATTATGCTATGAACTACTTGGCGCTCGAGCGAAAACGTCCGATGCAGACCTCTGGAAGGTAAGCAGTGTAGGTCTCGCTTGATAGAGTTATTGCAGTAGCCGTGATGTTGCCAAATGCTACATAGAAACTTAACGATTTCTTCTAAAACGGTGAATGTTAGAGGAAAAAATTATTTAGATTTTTTTCAAATCTCTCCTCATGATCTATTACCAGTTTCATTTTGGTGCAGAGGTTACCTTCCAACCTCTATACTGTATATTGTATACTATTGTCTCTTTTAGTACTGGGGAAAGCACAGTTTGGTCGTCGGCAAAACCGAACTTTCGATTTTCGTTTTACAAATAGGGAGTTGACTCGACCTCAAGGAAGAAGTTATGAGTATGTTCAAATGTCACACGCGTGAAATGTGTCAGACTCATTAATTAATGTTTTCTGTCATGTCATTTGAATAGAGGAATGAAAGAACATGATAGACAGGTTTGGAATAGAAAGTTGTGTTGATGAATATTGCATAAACATCACTGTCTATTGATTTCTGAAGTCTTCATCTAAAAATCTCCGCCAAATTGTTATTGCATAAGAGATAAGTAAGGTACAAATATGACAATTTCTACAGTTTGGAGCTCTGATCTGTCCACATTTATGGGGCCAATGAGATAGTCCTAAGAGACAACGACTCTTTTCGTGACGGTGATCAAGTTTTTCGGCATATAGGCTTCACGTCACTTCCTTCATAATTGAAATAAGTAGCACTGTTATTGATGTTTTCTGAAATACAATTGCTACTATCTGAAATTGAATTGACTAATCTGAAATAAACATGATACTATCTTAAATTAAATTGACAAGATCTCAAATACAATTGATACTATCTCAAATTCAATTGACTAATCTGAAATACAAATGACAAATCTGAAATACAATTGATATTTTCTGAAATGCAACTGGAAAAAGTGTAGTAATATTCCACGTTGTTGACCCTTCGGTCTGATGAAGCTTCATCCATTGTTTCTTGTACAGATTTACGTACATATACTTGTTGTTTGGGCTATAAACAAGTGGTACCCTTTTTATGATACTTTTTCGCCCATTTGTTATACGTTGTGGCACCAATAATTTCTGAAAAGTTCTGGAACCACACAAAAACTCTAATGAAATCCAGCGGATCTTGTGATATTCTAGTGCATACAGAGGTTCTGTGGTAGGTTCTGTTTGTGATTGTGAATCGGCCATTTCGTTATTATAGCATTACCGAATTTATATTGCCTCTGTTTTTTAAAATAACATTTCCACCTAATGGCACTGAATTAAAATTGTGTTTCAGGAACTTCTAACACGTGAATATGTTAGTTTTTTAATGATGCAGGGTAAAGGTTGGTAATACTGTGATACGAGTAATATTGTAATAGTTCTTTTTTAGAATTTATTACAATTTTACTGAGCTAGAGAAGAACTGGTTTTGTGCAGCAAATTGTCCACGAACAATCTCTTAATAAGTTGACGCAAAAAACCGATCTTCCTCTCAAAAAGAAATATCACAATATTACTCATATCACAATATTACCAACCTTTACCCTATAATAAAACAGAATCATGAAACAACTTATCTAACATAATTTAATTTGATAAGCGGTGAAAGTGAACAGTTAGAAGGCATAAAGAACTATTATGCAAGATGTGGATCTACAGTAATTCCCTTAATAAGCACAAATTGTTGTTTTCTAAACAGTACTGCAAGTATACCAAGGGCAAAGCCTTCAGTGAGCAAGGACGCCACAAGAAAATAGTTTAGCAATTATAAAAACATTTTGTTTTCACAAAACAAAGCAAAGTGAAAGCCCGTTTGAATATACAGATCTTCACCGGATATCGATTTACGAGCACTACTTTTATAACACTTTCATAACTTCGATGGCGTTTTATACACACGTTTCTAGAAGACTGCGTTCCTTGCCTGCCTTAAGTGGGATTACAGCTGTGTCTCGTGATGCGAGGAGCAACTTCATTGTGAAGTCGTTAAAGCAGTGGTTCGACCTTCATGCAGCGGACAAGGTCAAGTTCACCAAACTTCTTACGCACTCGAGACCTACATTTAATCAACTACAGTTCTCGTATTTCAAAGCAGCTTTCGATACCAGTACAACACTTTCAACTGTTTGCTGCTACAGCTCGTTCTAGTCTTGGTTTAAGATACTTTACTGCAGCCGTGGCGAAAATGTAATCGTGCGCCGAGCCACTGTGCAACCTGCAACGTGAATAGCACCTATGGAGGGAGGCGGACACCCGAAGGGGAAGTAAAGAAACTATCTGACTTGTTAACGGATTTTCATTTTTCTTACGTCAAGCACTTAAATATAATTTTATACAGTATAAGGATACAAACTAATATTTAGTACGTGTAACGAAGAAAGAATTGAACAAGAAAACATAGGACACATTATCGCAACCTAAAATTAACTGTTTTCAGAATGTCTCTGCGACAGAGTTTCAAAATCAGGAATTATGTCACTTACTGACAGTCGTAGTTGATCACGAAGGTATTTGTCTGTCAGTCGTGATCTAAATTTGATTTTTACTATTTTCATTGTTGAAAATAATTTTTCACAAACGTAAGTTGTAGCGAACATGGCTTCAACAGAGCAAGCGAAAGAACGAAGCTTCGGATATTTATTTTTGGCAAAGATTTGAAAGTTCAACATTTGTCAAGTCCTTACATCTAGCTTTCATTTAACATCACATAGTAAATCTGTGAGTTTAAATCACGTGACAGTTAATTACATAACGAGGCCTTTTCATTTAAATTATTTTAAACAGTTGTATAATATTACGTAGACGTCCAATTCCTAACAGAAATTAATGTTCTCAGAAAAGAGCTAAGACAGCCCAGCCACTAGCTGGCGAATAAAAGCTGGTGGGGGAATCCGGGATACGACGTAGGCAAATGGACGACAGTACCTGTGCGAAAATGATTCAATATTGAAAGCTCTTTCGTCACTGGAAAACGAGAACATATTTTTGGAACGTACTGTTTACTATGACCGTAAGGCTACTATGACTGTATATGCGGTCTTGGATCTGTGTGGAGGAAGGTTGAACTTCATTAGTAGAAGGGTGGGAGTCAAGTACATTAAAAAAACTCAGGTATAATAAAAACTGAAGTAAAAATAAAATGATGACCCTGTATTTGTTGTTCTGGACAGGTTTTCCTTGGTACGAATGTAACAATTCCATATATTTGGAGGGAACATGGGCTGCAGCCTACCTCTGTCACGTCTACGACCCATGACAAAATTATCCTCAAAGTATTCTAAGATTAAGATTTTCTTGGAGAATATCGAAGGTATGAACTACATCATTCTCTGGTACAAAGGCCAATGAAACCAAGGAATGAAACTGGCTTCTTAGTTCGGTGTTTTCTTCTTCAAGATATTCTCCTGATACTCCCTCTGTTTGAATACGTATCATTTTGTATAGGTATTAGCAAGGGTAGCGACAAGAAGGGGAGAAAATTGTGGTGGCGAATAGTGATGAGTTAGACTTCGTGAAATTGCCACGAGAATCGCAAGGTTTACTGCGCACGCGGTATAGACTGTATGAGAAGGGGGCGTGGAACGAATTGAGTATGCCTCTGATGTAAACACTGAGCAGTATACTGCGGTTACAATAAAACTTGTATCCTGCATTTAAGAAATGTAATGAATGATCATTGAAATAGGAAATGTCTAAACATGTAAATACACAATTATTTTATAGTGAGATATATTAATTCTCAAAATTGAATATAAGATACTCACATCATCCTTGAATATGTGCATTGCAGTGAAGAGTTACGTACATTTTCAGCGACTGCAAAGTAACCTCCTCCGACGGTCACTTAAACAGTTTTTATTTTGGGAAAAATGTACGTTCAACATCACACGATGCAATACGTACATATTTGAAGAACGGAAAGTCACTACAGATGCCTTGTCGTGACCCGATAGTACATAATTTATAAAACGAAGTTGTGAATAGGCACAATTTTTAGCAATAATGTTTCTCAACTTACATTTCATTTTTTCTGAAATTAGTGAATTGTTATTTTGGATAACGGTTTGTGATACTTTATCCACTATATTAAGGGCTTCTGAGAGTTGTAGGCGATTCTAACAGGAAGATGCTTTTGGACACGATTTTAAAATTAGAATCAATGAACAGAATATCTTCCAATAGCTGTTCAGAAGCCCATGATTTTACAGCAGCAACAGTTCCTGTCTGTGCTATCCAATTACCTCCATTATTTTGCCGTAATGTTGTGCATAATAATTAACAGCATCCAACCACGTTCCCCAACGGGTCAAGACTGGCTGCGGGGGTAAGGGTATTCCCGGGGCAATTATTTGTAACAGCAACACTCTCATTGTAGTATGTTTGATTGAATTCTTGTCTGCACTGAACAAAATATGTTAAGCTTTGACTATTCCAACCACAGCAATGCAAAAACAAGTGCTTACTTAGATATACATTAGCTGTAGCTGCTCCATCTATTTGGACCGGTCACAACTCTTAACATGAACTGCTTATACTACGAGACCGGGCAGTCGCTCACCTCCTCTATACTACCGTACATCGGCAACCTGATTGCACGCTGCGTGTAGCAATTCAACGAAGTCTAGTGATGAGGAAATAAAATTGGTGACAAAATATGATGGTGACAAAAGTGAATCGGTGACAAAATGTTGCAGTGGCAAAATGTAATACAGTAAAACCCCGATTATCCGTCACCCTATTAACCGATTGGTGGATTATCCGACTGTCTTTCTCTCTCGCAGAAAAAAAATATGAAGAACTGTACATTATATTAGCACGAATTTTTTCTACAGAATGTGTTTTACAAACCTTTACCCTTACGCATTATGGTCTACTCTTAGAGTGGCCGTAACTTACTGTGTAACTTCTTTGCAAAATGTCTTCTACAAGTGTCAAAAGAAAATATGTTTTACTACGGAAAAAAGTGCAAGCAGGTTTTTTTAGTAGGCTATAAGTGCAAGTAATTGAGTGCTTTGGGAAAAGAGAAAATGTGGTTCATCTCACATCACAATACAAGATAGGAATTACAACTGTGCGTGATTTAGGTTAATGAAAAACAAAATATAAAGTGTATAAAATTTGTAAATCTACAACATGAGACCTCTACTATTTCTATCTTTCCACAGACAGTAGTCATATGGAGTGTCCTTGGGCATTAAAAACCCGTCGTTGAAAACCAGACTTAAGTGCAATAAATAATGTTTTAATAACTGACATCGGAAAATCAAACTTGTATTGTTAAAAAAAGATTTAAATTAGTGAACTTCTGATCCACTAGTTATCGTATTAAAAGAGATCATGGAGGAAATTACGAAACTATTATGTAGCTACTTAGTTTATGAAAACTTTTATGGTACGGATTATCCGATTTTTTCGATTAAACGTTCATTCCACCCCCTTCATTACCACGGATAATAGAGGTTTTACTGTACATGACAAAATCACCGGGTGACGAAAAATCGGTGACGAAAATTTCGGATCCCCGGTAGCAGGGTGAGGCGCGGGTGATATCTATACTCCTCGCTGTACTTAACTGAAATGTACTGCTTTGGTACGAACTTCCTAGCTCTGGTAATGATATACAATGAAAAAAAAATATCAGACATAATATAATTTAAATACATAAAGCAAAAAGAAGCATTTCTGATAAATTAGTATTTGTATTTATGTAGCGTGAAATGGTCGTAATCTAAAGGGAGGCGGTGAAAAATTTGTTCCCATCTGAAATGATGTACAGCTCTCTTCCTAGTCTCTCAGACGTGTGTGATAAATGTGTCTACATCCTTCTTCTATGTATGAAGTTAAAAGGCTCACTTTACTGCCTGCAGGGAAGACAGAAGATGGAGATAGATTCTGAAGTAGGACAGATATTTATAATTTCATAACTATGAAACGCAATACTTCTATTTTGTGAGGTGTATAATGCTACTCATTTGGGTGCTTTTTAAAATGATCAGTGCAATGTAACATGACATGAATGACTACGGTTTCCGGGTACGCAGCGATGTCGATTTAATCTAATTTTGCCATCGAATCTTACATCACAGGCTGTGATGAAAATCCATATTCAGCTGGCGAAATATTACCAGAGGATAGTTCTCTTTTATGATTACTAACCGAGGGGAGGGAAGGTTTATTCTCGGGAACAGCTGCCGAAAAATGCTTGGTCAACATGTTACGCAATAAAATGTTGTGGAACTATCGTTCCGTTATTAAAATAATCCTTTCTTATGGCGGTCAGAGATGTCTAATTCCTAACGCACGACTTATCGTCATAGACATCGATGAATGAATGCTACAACGCCAACATTATTTGCACCGGATTCACACCACAACGAGAGTAATGGAAGTTAATTTTGGAGTGTTAATCACTTTTATTGTTGACCATATGACTACAAAACCCGTAAGGCTTTTAGTTTCAATCCATATTTCAGTGAAGGTGGAGGAGTTAGGAGACAAAATTAGCCAAATGCTTGAGAATACAATCGAAACCTCGGACGAAAAAAAAAACTCAATACTTATAGTTATAATTCGTAGACTATATTGGCGTGACGTCATTATTTGACACGTGGCACAGATACTATCAGGGAACACTTGCATCTTGTTCGTACTGAAGTTGACATTCTATTGATGATTCAAAACTAGACCTCGAAGACTATTGAAAATGCATTCTATTGATAAAGATTGATATTACGATGACCTTTCCTATAATTTAAATTATTTGTTAATTTGTTTATTTGATTTATTTTTACTGCTATTGCTTGAGTTAAGGCCATACGGCCTTCTCTTCCATTCAACCAATATAAAAATATATAGCAAATATAAATAACATCAAAACAATGGAATAACAATAATAATAACAATAATAATAATAATAATTATTATTATTATTATTTATTTATTTACTAATATTTAATAGCTAGGGGGCCAATTACAGCTCAGCACAAGAAAATTTAACAAAAACATTAACAATGACATACATAACAATAAAAGTACATAGGAATAGTTATTAATATAATGACAATTAAATATAATTATAATTGAAATTGAAAGAATGGAATCATATAAATTAATATAATACAAATAATATAAAAGATGACGACAATAATATTATAATACATATCTAAACAAAATACAAATTAATAACAACTGATATAAAACTCCAAAAAGTATATACTACACATTAAATGGATCCAAGTTCAATCCATGCAAATTAGCATATTTTATACATCTGCAGACCGGAGAGAGAGAGATTTAGAATTTATATTATAAAAATTTTTATGAAATCTTAAAAGGAAGAATTCACAATCAATATCACCCTTAATAATTTACAAAAAATGAATAATCAAGATCTTGACGTCTGGCAAATAAACTACAGCAATTAAAATATGTGCAGTTAATCTCATATTTATAATCGGAATTAGGTAAAAACCTATAAGAACACAAGGAAATAAATTTTCTTTGAATATTCTCCAATTCAGTAGAGTCAGTGGAAGTAATGGAGTTCCGTACAACAGATGCATATTCAAGCTTGGATCTAACCAACGTATAGTAGGCCTATCTATAAAATTAATGGACACGTAGGGAGTAATATAATAATAATAATAATAATAATAATAATAGTACTTACTTAAGAGCAAAATGCAGATGTTTCGTTACATGAAATTCCAAGAATTGGTAAACAATTACAATTTAGTATTAAATAATACAATTTGGATCGAAGAAATGATTAGCATGATGAAGGAAGACTGATATATTAAAAACAAATATTTTTACTACAGTAATATTTGAAGAAGGATCATAATTTAGAGACGAAAAGCAGTCTTTGTGACAATCGGCTTTTTAAACTAGTCAATATCTTATAGACCTTTTCACTTTGTACACTAAAATACGCTATTTTCACTATTTACACTATCATAAAGAATGAAGGTTTACATTGATTAAACTTTAATTACACTACTGTATACAATTTTCAAAAAAAAGTAGGTCATAGTAAATATAAAATATCTTGCATTACACTACACAATACACAATACTGTACAGTACGATTATTTAGTCCTGACAGTCGCCGGAGATGTGCGCGTGGGACAGGCGAGTCCATTTAGTTACGCCAAGGGGTGTTTGGGTTATTCTCTCGCTTGCAACCAACCAACCAACCAACCAATCACATGACGTGACGCATAACTTTAGTTATGCAATTTGTTTCAAGTAACACACCTTCTTTAGGTGTTTGCCTTGTCTGGATTTCATAAGAAACATGAGGAGGCCAGCCTCCAATAATACAAAATCATTTGAACAAAAAGTTACATATACACAACAGAAATTATTTGATCAATTGGCTAGTAAAGCTTTTGGACGTCTGTGTGGGCCTATGATGTTATAATTTCCAAGAGCGTTGAGAAGTGGATTTGGATGCTCTTGTAGATATCTGCCGTAGAGATGAGTGATGCGTCGGATTATAATGCTTTGGATGGTTTCGAGACCCAGGTCCTCATGAAGTTGGGCGATGCGAAGTCCACGTGGTGAATTGGTAATCATTCTTGCTGCTCTGTTTTGTACCCGTTGGATTTTTAATAGATGAGTCTTGGCAGCAAAACCCCAAGCCTCGCAGGCGTACAAGATGGCGGATCTGATGAGTGAGTAGTAAAAGATTTTCTTTATTTTGAGTGAAAGTTTAGAGCTACGGTATAGGGGATAAAGTCTCAAAAGTTTAACATGCGATTTGGCTACAATCGTGTCTATATGCTGTTTAAACGTGAGCCTTCTATCTAAATGAATACCCAAATATTTGACGCTGAGTTCATAATTTATCTCTCGCTTGCCTTTACCGACCTCTCGCCCTAGCTCTACTACGGAACTCTCCCAACTCCCCTCTTTCGCGTCGCTGAGCTGTCAGGACTAAATAATCGGTCTGTACATAAGTTTAAAAGTGTAAATGATGTTTGCTCAACGTAGGCCTATATTCTTTATTGTAGTGTGAATAGTAAAAATAGCAAGAATTCAACAGTACTCGTACATAGTGTAAATAATGTAAATTGTAAATGTTAGTGTAATTGTTAAAGTGGTCCATGTTTTGTTTTGCCCCAATTTTCGAACCAAGATTCTTATGAATCGTGAGTCAAGTACTTAGCTTACTAGACGCACATGCGTCGTCCACTTAAAAACTCCAGTGGTACTTAACCTTGTAGCCTCCTGGGACAAAGTAAGGTCTCTAGCTATAATAATAATACAATTAAACTGAAGTGATTTAAAGACAGATTTGATGACTCTTTATAAAAAAATCAGTCAATTTAGAATGTTATTGTTTTAATGTACTTCTCAGTGTCCTGCTTGGAGCAACGGTTAGCATGTGTGACCGTGCAAGCCTGGTTGGGACAAGGTACCAGGTTGAGGTTTTTCCTAGCTTTTACCCTGAAACAAACAGTGCAGAACTTTCGGTGATGGACCTCGGATTCACGTCGTCATCATAATTACACTTTTCTTTTTTCATCATCTCTATTTCTTTTCCATATTTCGGGCTTGCTTCAATGCAGAGTCGGCTGCGGGCGCCGTCGAACCTAAACCCCTTCATTTTCAAGATTAAAATAATTTTATATGAAATATTTAATACGTGTCTTGGGAAAGCCATCCATTTAATTCCCAATAAGCTCAGTCAAATTGACGAGTTAGGTACAGCTTACAGCAGTAAAATTTTGGAAATATTCAATACTTTTTTCCTCCATTACTGTATCTTACACAATAATGAAAATTGGTATCTGTAAAACACTGTCCTTCTGCTATACCAGGCATGTCAATTGATGCCCACAGGAGCAAGGGCGCGCTTTAGAGCTCAGGAGAGCCTGAGCGCTTTACAGCGGAAAGGAAAGAGACAGACGAAAGAGGTGGTATATACCGCTTGGTCGAGCTATATTCAGGGATGGCCAGCACTGATTCAATAGATAAAGGGAAGAGAACTTATTAAAACTGTATCCATGTTAATTTTTAGATCTGTCTGAGAAGTACAAGTGCATTATAAGAATGTAAGTTTTAAGTTTAATGCTCATTTTTCACAAGTTTGATATTTTTATTCAAAAGAATTTTTTTCTCAACTTTTCCTATAGAAAAGTGAAATTTTCAGGTATAGGCATATTTATTTAGTAACCTTACAGTAAATCTAATATACCGTATATACGTATTACTGAAGATAGTGTATTGAAAATTTTGAAAATATTTGCATGGAAATTGTTTGTAAGGAAATGAATTAACAAAGCAACTACTGTTACATCATAAGCAAAAGATACGTGCCCATGTGTTGTAAAAATGTCAGCTTTATAGCTTCAGCAGATATAGAGAAAATAATTTAATATTCTGATGATAGGAAGTTGCTCACCAATATCACCTTAAAAGCATAATGCGATAAGAGTTTTATTATGTAATATTAGTTACACTTAAAACAGATACAGTACCTAGGTAACTTTGCTTTGTACTGTAATATTGTTTTGATTAGTTTATTGATTACTTTTGTAAGGCTAAAGATACCATCAATATAAATTCCAACTTATCATGTCATACTCAATCTCTTTCTTTGGAATATCACTTTCTTTATGAATGATGTGTTTCATAACACAATAATTCAACAATTAGATGTAGGAAATAAATGTCTAGGAATTTTTCTAAACTTACAAAAAGCTTTCAATACGGTCAATCACAGTATACTTTTGAATAAAATGGATAGATTAGGAATTAATGGAGTTGCTTTAAAATTATTTAAATCTTACTTAAGTAACAGAACTCAAGCAACTAAAATAAATGATCACCTTAGTAAATCACGTAACATTGATATAGGTGTACCTCAGGGGACGATTTTAGGTCCTGTTTTGTTTTTAATATATATCAACGATTTACTTAAAATTGACATTGAGAAATATTCTGGTACTCTGTATTCTTATGCTGATGATGCTGTGGTTATATTTAGCGGTTCGAGTTGGAATGAAACTTATCAAAATTCTAACAGTGGTATTAACATTATTAAAGAATGGCTGGATGCTCACTTACTTTCTTTGAACGTTTCTAAAACAAAATTAATACCATTTTCATTAACATCACATGGTCTTGAGCAACTAGAAATAAATAATAATATAAGTATAACTATACATGATTGTAACCTTTGAGTATATCCTCACAAGTTAAATATTTAGGCATTATTATTGACCAACATTTAAAATGGGACAAGCATATCTCCTTCCTGTGTAACAGATTGCGTAAAACAATCCACAAATTTTCCATTCTACGCTCTTATTTACCTGTTTATGTTCTGCGTACTGTGTACTTAGCTCTGTTTCAATCAATAATTCAGTATGGTATTTTAGGTTGGGGAGGAATGGCAAAATCGACTCTCCGTCCTTTAAATCTGCTCCAAAAAAGAATTATCAAAATTTGTCTATATAAACCTTTTGATTACCCAACAAAATTAATTTTTCAGGAATTTGGCGTATCAAATCTAGAACAAATTTATAAACAAAAATTGCTGATTTACTTCCATAAAAACCACAATAAATTTAAATATGATCCTCATGAATACCAGACGAGACAAAACTACAGTTTCTTTCTAAATACTCCCAAATGCCACACAACTGCTGGATTAAAACACAGCAGAAATTTTGGACCCAAAATATATAATACATTAATTAGAGCTTACCCTGAGCTAAGTACACTTAACACACATAGATTTAAGAAACAAATCAGATTAATTATTTAATTGTTTAAGCTAATTGAGTTAAAATTGTTACTCTAATATTCATGTACTTGTGTATTTTCTATTTGTATATAGACCCTGTTATTACATTCTGTACGTATTTTACCATTTATTAATGTGATTGTGCTCAATGAACTCTCGTAATTTTGTGATATATTTTGTATAACTGATCTGAACTGCGCCCGAGCACGAGCTTCTGCTCTTTCGGGCTGCAATGCCTAATGTAGCTCAAGTGTATAATATTAATAAATATTATTATTATTATTATTATTATTATACACTTAATACAGTATAATATTATACTACTATGGAATTTAATGAATATTCCTTCTTAACTCTCTATTATGTTATTAAGATTTAAAACACAAGTGCAATATTAAGAAATCAGTGTTAGTACTTTTGTTTTACAGACAATATAGACAATATTAAACAGAAAGACATAAAATTTTACGTTCCGTTTGAAGTTTGTGCACCACTGTTTTCTTAATCCAACAGGCTGCTTATTCATATACACAACTCTTCCTCTTTCCATACTTAGCGCTTGCTGCCCGCGCACGACAACAAGGTCAGAAAAATGCGCTTGCTTTGACATCACTGTGCTATATGATAAAAATATTTTTACGATTAATTTTTTTTTTTTTTCAAAATTCAAAATGGTGGCATTTCACTGTGCAGTGATGAAGCGTTTTCCTCAAAACTCAAAAACTATCCAACATTCTGTGATGAAATTTTTTCGTGTGTATTTATGCATGTCATATCTACAATATGATGCAAAATCGCTTCTGTATCTTTGATAGATTGTCTGATAAAAAATAAATTCATTTTAAAAATGGTCAAATATCAGTATTTTCTTCTAACACAAAATAAAAAAAAAATTGTTAATTAAGGAATGTAGCTGAAAGGGCATGATATTGTAAACATGAGTTTCAGCAATAAAATAAAAGAAAGAGAGCATGAAAAATTTAAAAAGTTTATGAGTTATGAGAGAAACGCTTTATAAGTGCACAGTGAAGTGCCACCGTTTTGAATTTTGAGAAAAAAATACAGTAATGGAGGAAAAAATGATGAATATTTCCAAAAATTTTACTGCTGTAAGCTGTAAGCTAAGAGAGCAGTGTATTATGATAATATAGGATTGAAAAAAGAATAGTTTTGTGCTTTAAATGTGCAGAAATTTGATCCGAACAAATGTAACATTGTAAAATTGCTTTGCATAACGAAAAGTTATAACGCGAGATGAAAGTTATTACAGATGCGTGTAACATTCATTTTATATGCCCCATGGCTAAACCGTCCATGCAGACAACCGATGTGTTGAACAGAAACAATGTGACAGAGTTGCGACAGACACAATACTGCGAAACCGGCGTCATTTGTGGGTTACGGAATTTGTAGGTCACGATGAATACTACGAAGAGTGCCAAGCCACCGGAGTATGCATGCTAGGTGTCAGGTAGGCAAGGGATGTCTGTCCGAATCACAACTGGAACTGACCGAGCGCTTTGAACGCTATAGCGTAACAGTGCCTATCATCCTTATTCGTACATACATATCTAATTTAAACTAATAAGACAACATTATGTACAAAATAATTATACTCATATGCTAATAGTAGTGTACCATGCTTTGAAACCATTTCTTAGAACGTTAATTTACAACCAGTTTTTATTTTAAGCTCTAATTAACAAAAATATTAATAAACACATTACTTTGAAAGTAAAACTGTATGTCATTTATATTCGTACACTTGAGTAATTTTGACTTATTCGGGGGTGCCGTGCCTTAATTGTAACAGCGAGTGTGCATTGCCGCGTACTCTAGGGTTTGTTTTGCTTCAGCAGTCAGTTCTGTTCAAAATGGGCAAGTCGAAGGAACTCTGTGCCGAGCTGAAGAAGACGATGGTTAGACTGGCTCTTAAAGGTTATTCTTTACGAAAAATAGGCAATATAGTAAACAAAAGTCATTCCACGATACAATACGTGGTTAATAAATTCAAATACCGTGCATTTACTGCAAATCAGAAGAGAAAACCAAAAGAAAAAACACTAAATGAGAGGGAAAAAAGATTTAAAATAAGACAGATAAAATCAAATCCACGGTTAAGTGTGCCGAAACCACGTTCTCTCATGACAAAAACCACAAGGAAGATTGTTAGTGTAACAACGGTGCGACGTGTCCTATATAAATATGGATTTCATGGTAGAATGATAGAAAAAGGCCCTTTGGAAGTAGAAAAAATCGAGCTTTAACAATTAAATTGCCTAAAGTTCATGTAAATTAGGAGCAAGAATGTTGGGACAGTGATGAGATCAAGATTAATCTTTTCGCATCCGATGGTGCCCATAGAGTGTGGAAAAAGAAGAATGAGCCCCATAAAGTGGATAACAATCTTCCTATTGTGAAACATGGAGGTGGCGTCATAATGATTTGGTGCTATAAGTCTTCGAATGGCGTGAGTAACATCGACTTAATTGATGAAATTATGGACAATGTAGTCTATAACAACATCTTGAAAAATAATGTCAAGGAAAGTGCAATAAAATGAATTTGCCGTCTGTTTACATTTTCCAACAAGACAACGACAGCAAACATACGGCCGAAATGAACAAACACTGGTTGATATGGAACGTCCCGAAACAACTCCATACTCCTCCTCAATCATCCGATCTGAATCCCATCAAGCATTTGTGGTCCAAACTTAAGGAAAATATACATAAAAATACAATTTCGTCCAAAGAACACCTCAAAACTGTTGTGCTGGAAGAATGGCGAAATTTCACTCCGCAGCAATGTAAAACGTTGGTAAATTCCATGCAGAGAAGGTGTCAGGGAGTGATCAAAGCCAGAGGATATGCAACCAGGTATTAGAACGTAATTGTTTGTGTTATTTATGTATAGTTATTTAATTTTGTTACTAACTGTACGAATATAAATGACAGGTAGAGAAATTATATATTTTGTTAAATTTCGTTTATTTACGTGTTTATGGTATATATGGAATTTATTTTTGTTTTATTTGTATTCATAATGCTACTGAACAGAATTTTCAAAGAGAAATATAATGCTTTCATTTCATGTGTCTTTTATCACCAAAGTTGTTACATATTTTCACCTGTACGAATAAGACTGATAGACGCTGTACGAGTAGATGACAGTCCGTGTATATGCAATTCTCAATCAGGTATTACCCAAAAACAAACTCTAACAGCAACAGATAGGTTAAATACGAAAAAAACCACACACACAGATATTCATATAGGGCAGTAAAGTTAAAAGGCACGTTTAATAGATTTATGAGACATAAGAATCTTGTCCAAGATAGAGAACTCCAAGCAAAATTTGTTAGTAATTTCTCACCATGCCGAATAAACCCCAGCAGTTGAAATCGTTAAATAAACTTTCAAAAAAAAATTCAAATTTATTCACAATTTACATTTGAAATGGTACATATGAATAGATACCCGAAATGAGCATATGCTCGTGCTCGGGTACAGTCCAGTAGTCTACATAAATTTTACAGATATCAATAATAATGTTGATGATAGAAAATAATAATAGAAACAATAATAACCGTGACGGAGATGATACAAAGATAGTAATACAAATTAATGAATGAATGAATAACAATAATAATAATAATAATAATAATAATAATAATAATAATAAAACAAAAATATTAACAATAATAAAATAAATACTAAGACGGATAAAATAAAATATAAAACCACTTAGCGAGAGTTAACACAACTTAAATAAGCATATTGTAAATTTATTTCAACTCAACAACAATGTAATTTTATTATCTCAACAATAGGATTTGCTCTTCACACAGTAACACAGTATCCGTTAGTGCACTCCACAGACGACAATGACAATTTTACTTGGACTATTACGAACAACAATGAACTGTTAATCTTAACTAATATTCACAAGGCACTATTTACAACACAGAACTGTCAGTTCTCAGTTCACAGCTCGTCTGTCTTGGCTAGTTCTTCTAGCTCAGTCACTCGCGTTCACAGAATCTCGAACCCCAGACCTTCAGAGACAGTCCACTGTACTCGAACTCAGGTCCCTCCAACTGCGGTCCACTGCACTTGAAGTCAGGCCTTCGGATGCTGACACAGTTGCGGACGCACACTCAAGTCGAACTCCGGTACACAAGACTGGCTGGCTTGCTCTGTTCACTGACTGTAACAACGCTGGCTTACTGACTGGCTGAATAAATTGCTCAAGTTCACTCGCGTTTCTTCTTTTATAACTAAACCATAGTTACGAGAAATTTCTACGGGTGTCCAGAGATAGCTCTCTCGAATTATCTGGATATCTCCACTTTGACGGACTTCTGGACGATTCGGGAGGGTCCGTCCCCCCTTCACTCCGCACGTAGCAGTTTACTTCCATCCTCACTCGGCAAGTAGCAGATGCGCGCGCAACCTCCCCTCGCCGCGTTGCCGTAATACACCCCCTTTGCCCTCTAAGCATGCAGATGCTCCCCGTACCAGCGTTTCGTCTGACGCGCGCCCTGTCGGACACGTGATCGAACCCCGGTGCAGCTGTCACAATATTAACCAGGGAAAAAAATGATGAACTCGAAAATCAACAGAAAAGTTCGTTGTATCGCAGATGACAGCAACCGCCGTATTGATATTCTGTTATGCATTATTGGTAGTCTACGTAATTGCCGTTCTCTTCGAATCTTCTCATACAGTCATGGTAAGTTAATGCTGAAAAACAAAATGTCTACGAGTCAAACTGTTCATTATTACCAGGTTAAATGCTTTGCTCCTGCTACAGTTACTAGGATTGCCAACTCTCGCAATTAAAAATTAGGGATACAAACGTTAATAACAATTTTATATACGAAAAGTTGAGAAAATATTTCTTTTGAATAAAAAAACTCAAACTTGTGAAAAATGAGCATTAAAATTAAAACTTACATTCTTATAATGCACTTATACTTGTTAGACAAATCTAAAAATTAACATGGATAGAGTTTTAATTAGTTCTCATCCCTTTATCTATGGAATCAGTGCTGGCCATCCCTGAATATAGCTCGACCAAGCAGCATATACCACCTCTTTCGTCTGTCTCTTTCCTTTCCGCTGTAAAGCGCTCAGACTCTCCTGAGCTCTAAAGCGCGCGCTTGCTCCTATGGGCATCAATTGACATGACTGCTTTAATATATACCACACTTTTATGTTAATATATTCATTTACCAAGTAGGCCTATTTCCTGAATGTTTTCTATTCTTTTGTTTTAACTGAATTGCTATCTATCCTCCTCTATTCTCTCTCATACCTAGACTGTCTCCCTTTCATTTCTCCCTTTCTTATTAAATATTGTATAACATTTTTCTTTCCTTAATAAAGAATAAGGATTTTTCCGCCGTCGAAGTGATGCCTTCTATTGTCTTAAATCCTGCTGGCTTCATGTCACGGATATCAAGTGTCCAGATACGAGTTTCACAGGTTATTATTAAAACAAACGTCATTTGTATTATAATAAAAAAATTACACCGTAATTTTTTACGTTAAACATTCCAGAAATATCCGAAACCATTGCCCTTCTCCAAAATAAATAGAAAGTGTTGTTACAAGTATTTTTGATGGCGAAAATTGATCGATATCTAACAATATCTTAAGTTTCTTCAGTTGACATGTTTGTACTAACGAATATCTGATCTTCGATTTCAACTGCGTTTTTCTCTATAATATAAGGAACAGGATGTTAGTTGTTTACGCGGAATGCTTAAATTCATGTGAAAATAACGAGATCACAAGAAATGTTCTCATTTGAAGTCCATGAACTTGTTTACACGAGTATTGACAAAAACACCTGTCACCTTGGAACAAGATAAACAGATGAAAGTATCTTGGAGTGACCATGCCGGCAGTAGGATTCATGTATCTACACTTTCCTAGAACTGCCATTCATCGCTTGTCAATATAAGTTAGTGTCCTTCAATTTGTTGTTTCCATTAGTTTCTTTCTTTTTGGTTGGTTATTTTACGACGCTGTATCAATGTCTCAGGTTATTTAGCATCTGAATGAAATAATAATATTTTGAAGATAATGCTTGTCAAATTTGTGATCGGTTTTTAAGAATGTATCGGTAATAATATGTTAGGGCATTATCTCTGATGAAACGTGTTGTATTCTTACATAATATGGCGAATAAAACTAATATTACTATTAATCCTTCAGTCGGCGTTCCGGCAATCAGTGATAACACGCCTCACAGGTGTTAATCTAATGCTTATGCAATGTTAAAGCATTTACACACTTAACTATTTGTCTCTCCTAGAACGATTTGATATGAGGACAAGGTGAATTATATAACAGCACATAATATAATCATAAATCGTCTT
Organism: Periplaneta americana; assembly: GCF_040183065.1. Taxonomy (NCBI): domain Eukaryota; kingdom Metazoa; phylum Arthropoda; class Insecta; order Blattodea; family Blattidae; genus Periplaneta; species Periplaneta americana. The sequence goes on along the minus strand of NC_091129.1, from coordinate 9,741,725 downwards.
ACATAACAATACACTTATGGGCAAAGGCATCTATCTATGACGTCAGTTTTCGGTTGTGTCAAAATGTTTCAGAGAAATGGTAAATGTCAACGATTCTTTAACGTTAGAGCCACGCAACCACACGTGTGAGCACCCCACGTGCCACCTCACGCGATGATGAGGAAGAGAGTTTATGAAGTTTAATTTGATTATTCAACAACTTTCAGAGTTGCAAACTGTGGCGATGGTTAACACTGAAAAACAAGTCTCAGAGGATAGAAGTAAACTGTGTGAACTCTGTGTTCATACTGATATTATAAAACAACGTTTATATCCTCGAATTTACTTGTAAGGTGGGTGCTCCTGTTATGGCCATGTTCCTGATATGGCCACCCCCTATTGTGAGTTAGTTAACCAAAAAATCCGCTAAATTGCAGCAGTATCCAATGAAAGGGCATCCTGGTATGTCACTTGATCGTTTTCCATCCAGTCAGGTTGAGCAATATGGCGTCAGTTGCCTGTTTTGCGGTTTTCATGTGATCTCTTCTTATTTTTCTCTGGTAAGTCTCCTTTGTTTTATGCATGTTTTTCAAAGACTTGTTTCATGAAAACCATCGTACTCCATTCAGTTTTTAATGTTCTGTTGATTGGTGTTGTCGTTGATGGCGTATCTTTTACGAGTTGTTCATAATCAAACGATTTTCGTGAAAGCTTACCTGCTCCTGATATGGCCATATCAAATGCACCATGGCCATATCAAGTTCATTTCACTTTTATTTTTTCACCTGACAAATTTACATGCCTTATAGCTGGGATTACGCAAAATTGTGTATTTTAACAAAAACAACTTTTTTTAATGGAAAAACCTGTTTTGACTTCACTTTTAAATTATAAAAAAGATTATTCAGTGTCATTTTTATTCATTTTACACCAAAATTATTTAAATTTAACACAACTGCGCTATCAAACTGAAAACAATCACGATTTGTAGAACATGGACTAAGGGTGGCCATATCATGTGCACATGTTCCTGAAATGGCCACTAGGTAGACTTTTGGAATTTGGGAGTTTTTGGACAATTAAAGCTATTTTTATGGGGAAAGGAAATTGTTTCAAGAAAGTCCATTACACTGAGAACGAGTAAGAAAAAAGTGGTTTACATTTTTTTTTTTTAAATGGCGGCTAGAAAAATTCTCAAACCTTAGTATGGCCATATCAGGGACACCTACCTTAGTTGAGGTGTTTTTCATCATATCACGAATATAACTTACTGGACGTGCAAATTACGAATTCCTTCCTTGCCCTTTCTTTTTCGGTTAATCTGTTTTAATTTTAAGTGGATGATCAGATATGAAACCTGGGCCGTGATAATGATGTGACGAAAAGATGACGAAGGGAACAGCAGTTTTCTTGGTTAGGTACATTTATTAGGCGTATGTCATATTCATATTTTACCACCACAAAATTGTCTTCCAGTATATAATATTTTAAACAAACTGAAGGATATGATACTATACCCATATCGATGGTGTTTGGGTAAAAAGATAAGTAATAAAAATTAGATTTCAGATAAATGGATATTGATCTTCGAGCTCTTATTCCAAATCACTTTCTCCACACATAAAGCATATAAAATGCTAGTATTATTTTTTTGTTTTTGTTTTGTTTTTTGTACACTAACATGTGGAATTTAACTTGTGCATTCACTTGGAGGAAAAAAAAAAAAAAAAAAAAAAAACTTAACTCCCTTTACCCGAACACCACCGATATGATACGGTATGATACAGATACGACAGGCATGTCAATTGATGCCCACAGGAGCAAGCGCGCGCTTTAGAGCCCAGGAGAGCCTTAGCGCTTTACAGCGGAAAGGAAAGAGACAGACGAAAGAGGTGGTATATGCCGCTTGGTCGAGCTATATTCAGGGATGGCCAGCACTGATTCAATAGATAAAGAGAAGAGCACTTATTAAAACTGTATCCATGGTAATTTTTAGATTTGCCTGAGAAGTATAATTGCATTACAAGAATGTAACTTTTAATTTTAATGCTCATTTTTCACAAGTTTGAGTTTTTTATTCAAAAGAAATATTTTCTCAACTTTTATTTATAGAAAAGTGAAATTTTCAGGTATAGGCCTATTTATTTAGTAGCCTTACAGAATGTTTTCGTAAATCTGATATACCGTATATCGTATTACTGATGATAGTGTATTGAAAATATTCGCATGGAAATTGTTTGTAAGGAAATGAATTAACAAAGCAACTACTGTTACATCATAAGCAAAACATACGTGCCCATGTGTTGTAAAAATGTCAGCTCTATAGCTTCAGCACATTTCGAGAAAATAATTTAATATTCTGATGATAGGAAGTTGCTCACAAATATCACCTTAAAAGCATAATGCGATAAGAGTTTTGTTATGTAATATTAGTTACACTTAAAATAGATAGAGTACCTTGGTAACTTTGCTTTGTACTGTAATATTGTTTTGATTAGTTTATTGATTACTTTTGTAAGGCTAAAGATACCATCAATATAAATTCCAACTTATCATGTCATACTGAATCTCTTTCTTTGGAATATCATTTTCTTTATGAATGATGTGTTTCATCCACTTAATACAGTATAATATTATACTACTATGGAATTTAAGTGGATATTCCTTCTAACTCTCTATTATGTTATTAAGATTTAAAACACAAGTGCAATATTAAGAAATCAGTGTTAGTACTTTTGTTTTACAGACAATATAGATAATATTAAACAGAAAGAAGCCATATAAAAATAACGACATAAAATTTCACGTTACGTTTGAAGTTTGTGCACCACTGCTTTCTTAATCTATCGGGCTGCTTATTCATATACACAACCCTTCCTCTTTCCATACTTAGCGCTTGCTGACCGCGCACGACGTCAAGGTCAGAAAAATGCGCAATTGTTTTGACATCACTGTTATAAAGGGATATTGTGTATAGGGGTATGTTTTGTGTTTTATGCGTTGTAAGTGGAGGTCTTGCGTAGTACTGCCTGCATTATAAGGACGTTATGATATTTGTGAATGTCTAGTGTTCGTTCAAAACCTCATACTCGCGTAAGTGGACGTGACGTTGACAATGCATATTAAAATCATTTAAATGTTAGCATAGGTTTCTTATAATTTAGAAACATCACGCGCGTCATTGTAGTCTTTCCACAGATTATTGCGAATGAAGCTAATGCGAGCATTATGAAGTATTCTGACTGGACGCGAAGCTGATGGTATTCAATAACGTGACGAAGGCTGCAAGCGGCATGGCGCGTCCTGACCCCCTTTCCTTCAGACGCAGCAAGGAGGCCAAGTTAACATTGCGGCGTTAATGAACACTAACAATTAATAAGAATGCAGCAATTAGGTTATTCTAGGAAAGATGAGCATTTCTATCCATTCTAACAACAAAATATTACGAACGGATTAGTTCTTAACAATAAATCGGTGTCTTTCAAACAGAACATAATGCAACTTTTGTCTGCTATTGAGGAAATTTAAAGTGTTTTATACTGAAATTGATGCGCTGATTCCCGATCTATAATCAGATTTATTATAGCACATCAGGTTTTTGAGTTATGGGACTGTAACATTAATTCTAAATCTTACCATGTCCTTACTTACTTACAAATGGCTTTTAAGGAATCCGAAGGTTCATTGCCGCCCTCACATAAGCCCGCCATCGGTCCCCATCCTGTGCAAGATTAATCCAGTCTCTATCATTATATCCCACCTCCCTCAAATCCATTTTAATATTATTCTCCCATCTACGTCTCGGCTTCCCTAAAGGTCTTTTTCCCTCCGGTCTCCCAACTAACACTCTATATGCATTTCACCCATACGTGCTACATGTCCTGCCCATCTCAAACGTCTGGATTTAATGTTCCTAATTATGTCAGGTGAAGAATACAATGCGTGCAGTTTTGTGTTGTGTAACTTTCTCCATTCTCCTGTAACTTCATCCCGCTTAGTCCCAAATATTTTCCTAAGCACCTTATTCTCAAACACCCTTAACCTATGCTCCTCTCTCAGAGTGAGAGTCCAAGTTTCACAACCATACAGAAGAACCGGTAATATAACTGTTTTATAAATTCTAACTTTCAGATTTTTGGACGGCAGATTGGATGATAAGAGCTTCTCAACCGAATAATAACACGCATTTCCCATATTTATTCTGCGTTTAATTTCCTCCCGAGTGTCATTTATATTTGTTACTGTTGCTCCAAGATATTTGAATTTTTCCACCTCTTCGAAGGATAAATCTCCAATTTTTATATTTCCATTTCGTACAATATTCTGGTCACGAGACATAATCATATACTTTGTCTTTTCGGGATTTACTTCCAAACCGATCGCTTTACTTGCTTCAAGTAAAATTTCCGTGTTTTCCCTAATCGTTTGTGTATTTTCTCCTAACATATTCACGTCATCCGCATAGACAAGAAGCTGATGTAACCTGTTCAATTCCAAACCCTGCCTGTTATCCTGAACTTTCCTAATGGCATATTCTAAAGCGAAGTTAAAAAGTAAAGGTGATAGTGCATCTCCTTGCTTTAGCCCGCAGTGAATTGGAAAAGCATCAGATAGAAACTGACCTATACGGACAGTCCTATTCCGAGGCTTATTGTAGGGATTCGTAACAAGCTGTTTTTTACGGTGATGGGTTGTTAGCCCTTCGCCCAACCCCCAAGCTGGAGGACCACCCCTTATCGGCTGTCCACAACTGCTTATTCAATATATTCGCAGCTACCCTCCATATCTGGAGGCCATCTTACCATGTCCTTAAGATAATAATGGTGTTGGAAATGTTTTAGCATAATGTATGTTTAATATTGTTTTTTACTTGATGTTTTAGTCAATTTTATATTGTTAGTATTATAAAACTGTGACTTGTCTTACAACCTTTGTTTATTTATACTCCGTTCACGAAATGCTTGTTAAAATCCCATAATCAGTAACATGTTTCAAGATAATTTGTCAATTTTCTCAAAGACGTTCTTAGTATCCTTACTATTTATCTGCTACTTTAGTTTATAACAATTCTTTCATTGTGACGAGAGGATTCCCACTTCTGCTGTCGATAGTGCCAAAGGTGTTCCATTCTGTGGAACAGGTGTTCATAAAATGTAGTTCCAAAGCGAAACTAACATTAACTGTTTCGTAACCAGTCAGTGGACGCAAGCCATTAAGATGAACTGTAATACAATACCTGTACGTACTCTCCCTGGTAGAACTCTTGACTCAACCCGTTGCAGAAGATGCGACAAGCAAGAAACGCTTCCTCACGTCTTGGGTTTCTGCCATCATGGAGAATTGCTCCGAATGAACAGACATAATACGGTTCGTTCTCTCATCGCATCTTCAATCCGTCAGAATGCTTCCTATGAGGTTTATGAGGAGGTTGGTTACGTCTCTTCTGATGGCTCTACTAGACGGGCTGATATCATCATAATTGATCGGCAGAAGGATAAGGGTGTCATTCTTGATCCCACAATCCGTTTCGAGATGCATGAGCAACGCCACAAGAGGTGTGTCGTGAAAAACAAGTCATATATGAGCCTTGTTGTCAGCATCTTGGAGCACAATACCACATCACACATTGGACAGTTTTTGGGCTCATGTTCGGTGCCCGTGGCACGATCCCACGAGAAACTTTAAATCAACTTAAAGAATTTAAAATTTCTGATGCAACGATTGATGCCATAGGATCTAATGTGTTAAAATCATCCTTAGTTATAATTAGTAATCATTTGTACCCAACAAACTTTTATTGTAAATGATTTCCTATGTTTTCGTATCATTTATCTTACTGTTTTTTTTTCTTTCTAATTGTCACACAATTGGCTTTAATGATTATTCTTTATGAATTGATTAGTAGGCCGATCTATTCGAGCCCTTATTTAGGGCGGCTTTTTTTTTGTTAAAAAATCAATCAATAAAGTATTTTGAACTAGCTCACAATAACTGTTATTAGGGACGTAGTATTCCAAGGTGCTGTTACTTTTTGGAACTGTTCCTAAATAACAATTACGTTATTTTATCACCATCTCTACTGTGAAGTAACTTTCTTTTTTCCTGCGCTGACGGTAAGATAAATGTGAATTATCGATGTGGTAAAATAGAGGGAAGGGAAACAGACCTACCCGAAAAACCAGCCTAAAAACATTTTTGTCCATCACAAACTCACCTGGGCACATAGGAATTTGAGCCGTAAGAACCGTCGTTGTAGTCATTTGCTTTACGACCCAACAGCATGAAGACACGTCGAAAAGGATTGTTGTGAAATTACATGAAATAGTAGGTCTACATCAGACAAAGTTGACGCCTTGAATGAAGAAAAGCCTCGGGGTAATAATGTTTCTTCCTGCAGTTGAAAGGCTAGACCTGCATTTTGAACGCAAGCGAGGCGTGCTAATCGTTGTGACCCTGTAGGAGTGTAGCAACAATCGGCTGTGCCATAACCGTGTTCCGGGAGTCATTACATCCACTGAGAAGTGCAACTATTATGGCCAGAAGAAAGTACGCAGACTCACATATAGGCATAATCAGTGAAGGGAGGAAATGGTAAAACACGGAGATGAGATCGCTATTGACTGGATGACCTGAATGGTGCAAGCAACTTAAAAGTAGTTATAGTTAGTAGGCCTAAGGAGAATGGGAAATGGTCTCCATGCACGTATATTTTACATAAACTGTTCTTACATTCAAATTAACATGACAAAGCATGGTGTAACAGTTGTAGGGCAATAGAAATATACCCATTATGGGTGATTCTACGTTTAGGGGACATTTTCAACTTCGTAAAAATTTATTTTTTAAGTTTGAAAAACAAATAAAAAATAAATTTTCTTGGCAACACCTGAATCATATTTAGATGATAAACTGTATAGCCAGCAGAGCTGAATTTTTATAAACAGCTGTTTTTATAATTTCGAAGGAAAAACTGTTCCGGGACCGGGTATCGAACCCGGGACCTTTGGTTAAACGTACCAACGCTCTATCAACTGAGCTACCCGGGAACTCTACCCGACACCCTCCAATTTTTCCCTATATATATATATTATTTAATAATAACATATACATGAAAACGTTACATTAAAATACCCCGAAAGAGCAAAGCTCGTGTTCGGGGACAGTTCCGTTACATAGATACACATAATTTGTAGACAAAATACTTAATAAGAAAGCTCACATAAAGATGATAATAAAATTAGTAAATAATAATACTAGTAATAACTGAGTGAAAAAAGAGACGATGTTGAGATTGATGGATTAATATTAAATTATTATTAGTAGTATAATTAGTACAGGTCATGTTGATATAGTAACCAAGATAAAATAGAAAAATACACTTAGGATAGAAATAATTTTGTTTTACAATACATGGTACATAATATAAATACAGGGAAGTCTGTCATATAAATTTTTTAATTCTGGATCTGAAAATTTCATTGCTTAAAGTAGTCAATTCTGGATGAAATTTTATTATCGAATTATACAGACGTGGAGCATAATTTGTACTGTGTAGTAAAGCAGCAGATGTGAAACATTTAGGTTCAACTAATTTAAGAATTTCATTTCGTCTTGTATTATGATCATTCTAATTTTATAATAGAATTTAATTAAAGAGTATTTATAAATTTGGTCAATTCTAAAAACATTCAATTCGGAATGGATCAAATTTGTTAGATAATCCAGTCGCCTTTTCAAACAAATTTTGATTATACGTTTTTGCAACATAATTAGAGGAAGAAGAGCAGTTTTTGTAATGCCTCCCCATCCAGTTATACCGTATTGGATAACAGATTCAACTATAGCTAAATAAACCAAACGTAATACATGAGTAGGCATATATCCATAGACTTCAAAGTGGGCTGACGATCGTCAAGCAACCTACTTCGAGTGCACACTAACTCTGTGTGACTTAAATTGTGGTTTTCTGTTAACGAACAGTGACGTGTATTAAGCAAATCAAGCTTTCATGTATAAGCCCTGTATAGTTGATTTGAATAATTTCGAAGGAAAAATTGTTCCGGGGCCGGGTATCGTTGATACGTTTAACCAAAGGTCCCGGGTTCGATACCCGGCCCCGGAACAATTTTTCCTTCGAAATTATTCAAATCAACTTTACAGGGCTTATACTTGAAAGCTTGAGGTCTGCCCTTGTGGTCCTTTAAAAAAGGCGGAAGAAAAAATAAAATTCAAACGAACTGAGTATCACTCTATAGCTGAAAATCTAAGAGTTTGGAAACTACACGTGTCAATCTCCTTTCACTTTTTTCTTCCAGTACTGACATTTTATGAAATTTATTACCCTATCCGTCTACCGACTTCCCACTCTGCTCTCAACAACAGAAGAGCGATTTAAAGCAGTATGAATATAGTGTTTCTCTCCATCTTTTCCCTGCACATCTGGCGCCGCGCCTGTAATCCAGCCAGGGACCACCCGAATTCATAACAGAGGACCCAACCTTTTCATGTATTTATGACTCTTCATACTTTTGTCGACACCCAATCTGCACATTGAAATGGTCACGTACTGTACGTCGTACACCAATAATACAACTCTGAGGTCACAATTTGAAACTTATTTTCCAAGTAAATATGACGAATTTTCATGGGTTCGTGATCCCTTTCATTGCGATACTGAAAATAACAAACTTTCATTGAGTGAAAGAGAACAGTTAATTGAACTCTCGAATGACACCGGACTTAAAATGAAATTCCAACCGGAAGGTATGGTTAATTTCTGGACCTCATCACAAGTGAAAAGAGAATATAGTGAACTGTACAATGGTTCTTTACAGATTATAATTCAGTTTGCTTCTACGTATCTGTGTGAGTAAGGGTTTTCATCACTAACTCTAATAAAAACAAAGTAGTCTAACGAAATCGACTCGATCCATGTGACGATCTCCGACTTAAGCTTACCAGCATACGTCCAAATATAGAACAACTGTGCAGGAATTGGCAGGCTCATCCTTCTCATTAACTTATTTTTTTTTAGTTAATAAGTTAAAGATTATCCAAACTCTATAGCCTTGAATTATTAAAGAAACAAAAATGAATTTTCTTCTATTAATATTAGCTTACTTCGTTAATACTGATATAAAATTAATTTAATTTAATTTAATTAATTTTAGTTAATTGTATTTTAAAATATAAGTATACTGATATTAAAATATGCTACAGAAATTCATTAAATTTGCTTTCGAAGGCAACGAGACTAAGGTGGTCCGCGGAACTGTTCTTACTTAAAAAACGGTCCCCACTTCAAAATAGTTTGAGAAACGCTGTATTATATCATACGTTTATGAAATAACGCCCAGATATTTCTCGAAAGTAAAGGCCAAAGGATGGTGACGACAACACGCCTCATTCCAATATCAATTCATGAAAGTGTAGAGCTCTAACTCCACGCCCCCAGCGCGCCTTACCCTTTTTATCACATAGTCTACTAAACTTACATCACTTAGATTGTTCACTGTTCCTCTTTCCTAACTTATTAGAGAAAGCAGCAAAGTTGTCTTGCCAACTTCACTATTCCAGAGACACCTATGTCTGGCTCCCCTACAGAATGAACAATTAGACATTTGTCCTTGGGTCAACTTCGGCTCTCAGGCAAAACGTAACCAATGTGTGATAGACACAAGTTACGTAATGAGCAGCATCGTTTAACAACCAGCATGCGCGTAGACTGTTACAAACAATACCTATGCGAGTGATGCACACGTACTGTGTTATTCATAGAGCGTACAGTACACTGTTTTTACAACCACAATGAAATTTTTACATGCTACGTTATGAGAGGAATAACTCACATACCTTACCATCTACAAATAGGCCTGTAAATACCGTAGTAGCATGTATCCTACAGTCTGAAGTCAACGTCATTGAGCTTGTCTTACATTACAATACATGACGACCTCTTAATACAGAGCTAACGATGCCTTATACCAGACGTGACGAAAATGTGAACGTGCCCGAGCCACTGTGTAACCTGCAACGTGCATAGCACCTATGGAGGGAGGCGGACATCGGAAGTGGAAGCTAAGCAACTGTGTGACTTATTAACGGATTTTCATTTTCCTTACGTCAAGCACTTAAATATAATTTTATACAGTATAAGGTTACAAACTAATGTTTAGTAAGTGTAACGAAGAAAGAAATGAACAATAAATGAACAATATCACAACCTAAAATTAACTGTCTTCAGAATGTCTTTGCGACAGAGTTTCAAAATTAGGAATTATGTCACTTACTGCCAGTCGTAGTTGATAACGAAGGTATTTGTCTGTCAGTCGTGATCTAAATTTGGTTTTTACTATTTTCATTGTTGAAAGTAATTTTTTACAAAAGTAAGTTGTAGAGAACATGTCTTCAACAGAGCAAGCGAAAGAACGTAACTTGGGATATTTATTTTTTGGCAAAGATTTGAAAGTTCAACATTTGTCAAGTCCTTACATCTAGCTTTCATTTAACGTCACATTATAAATCTGCGAGTTTAAGTTGAAGATCTAACCGCATTATTCGTACATCTGCTGTAAAAGGATTGACGTACAGAGATGATGATGATGATGATAATAATAATAATAATAATAATTATAATAACATTTAACCTTTTAATGTTTCATGAGTGACATTTAGTATAATGCCGTTTTATGTTATACAACCGTTTCCTCGTAATACTTGTGAACAAATCATGTATTTAATATTCTCATCCAGACGTCTCCAAAAGCGTACTCGTGAGTAAGCCCCTGAACGGAACCGAAGCCAGTACGTAATAACCGCGCTCCGCCTCACCCATCCCCACCTGTACTATACTCAATGTTTATGCGCAAACGAAGAGCAGTGGTTGACTGCCATTATCACCGTTTCACAATGTCTTCTAATCATGGACGTAGTACATTCAAGGATGAATAGGAAGAGGCTTTTTTTTTGTGTTAGTGGGGAGAATGTGAAATGTTCAATTTGTTCGAAAATTCTTAAGGATGTGTTAAAATTCAACATGCGACGACAATACACGACTCTTCACAAAGAATATCATACAATTTCAGGCATGTTGGACATGTAAAAATAATTTATTTTGGGGCATGTGTATAATTGTTGGTTATACATAATAATCATTGTATCATAATACGTTTACACTCAGTTCCGCATGACAAACATATAGTTTTTCGTTTAATTTTAGGTGAAATGCGTAGGCCTACAAATATTTTGATAAATATAAAACAAGAAAATACAAACACAAATCACACACGTGTCCTCAGTCTTAAACAAAAAAAAACTTCTTGCTAGCTATGTTCTAGCTTGGAATATTGGAAAATCAATGAAGCCCTTTACAGAAGCATCATTTGTGAAATCGTGTATACAGGACGTTACTAAAATACTGTGTCCAGAACAAAGACAAAGTTTAAGAAAATTAAATTGTTTCCAATTACAGTTCAGAGAAGGAATTTCAAGATTGTAAATGTAATTGAATCTGAAGTCGAAACCACAATTAACCAGTTTGTAGCTTACTCACTTGCATTGGACGAAAGCACACATAGAAATGGCAAAGCTCACCTAGCTATTTTCATCCGAGGAGTTAATGAACATTTCACTGTGTCTGAATGTCTTCTAGATGTAATTACAAAATACAACTGGAGCAGATCTTTTCCAGGCACTAGAAGGCACCATAGAACAGAAGAGGTTGGATTTGCAATGGCTTGTGTTCATAGCAACAGACGGGGCTCCAGCTTCATAGTATGTCAAAATAATATACAAACGTATGATATTTCTTATTCTTGATGTTATTATTTGTAAACATAAGCAGACCGTTGCCGCGATCCCCCACTGATCGCTCCCATCTGTCGAGGTACGAGTCTCTCCCCCTTCTCTAGCCTTACAGCACACTGTGTTCGGCGGGCAGCATCGAGAGCACGAATGACGATACGCTTTTTGGAGACCTCTGTTCTCATCATATTGGCAGCAAAAAAATGCGTCCTCCCATCCTACTTGAAACTTTCCATTTTGTAGAGATACATGGTTTCGAGAGAGACATTGCGACGACAGTGAGTGAGAGGGTGGGGGATGGGGGAGTAGGAAGCAAGAGAAATGTACAGCTATCATTGCGAGTCACAATGTGCTCGTGAGTCACATTTTCGCCAAGGCTGCCTTATACCAACATTCCACATTCACAGTAGTTTTCTTCCAGCCGTAGTGTGGGCATTATACAGTCTGATCCATTTGGGTATGGATAATATTAATTTATTATTATAAAGCTATTATGATAGTAGGAAAAATTTATTGCAGGTTATATTATGACAAAAATACGAGAGTTTCCATACATGACAATAAATAATCCATAATCTGAAAGGACAAATTAAAATCGTAGATGATTAAAACACTACTACAAATCAACAGCGGGCACAATGTGTTCTTTGGTATGATAAATTTAAGTGTGTTAAAAGGTTAAAAGGAAATTTCGACGTGAGTATGGTGTGCGTAATGTACAGTAGTGGCAAAAAAACCGGACCGACCCTTGTAGCTGATTTCAGAGCCTTGTTCACTCCAGAGCACGACAGACTGGTAACTAAGACTTTTGTGGTTTGAATCCTGCCTGGGAAGAAAACTTGTTTTTAGTTCCTTATTCAAATTTATTCCCAATACTTTTCGATTGCTGGTAAAATTCATGTTCTGGGAATAATAAGTTAATTAAGTAGTAAAATATCGCTGCAATCGAAAAGTACGTAATGTCTAAGAGTATGACATCATAACGTAATACGTACATCAAATCAGGATTTTCTGTCATGATTTTTGAACAGAATTATTTGTTTTGGTTTTATCCTTCACTCTCGTATTTCACCTTCACTCACTCTAATATGGGTTTCGATCTAAACTAATTGTTTTGATCTCCTCCATCAATCCTAGCAGTTTGGGCATGGGATTTTGAACAGCCTGAATAGCTCGTTCAGCCGTTACTCAGCAATAGGCTTCATTTGCCTGCACCTGTTGTGCACTACTTCAAAACAATGTTGCTCTTTGAACGTTCATACTTCCTCAATACTAAGAAAGTACTCAGGATATTATTTCTTCTGTGTGAAGAGCTACATTCATACAAAGATAATAACAATATAAGTGGTCATTTAAGTACATCGTTTATATAACAATCATATCTGTCTGCACGCGTTCTTGCGTTGTCAGTACGATAACTTTCGTTGTTTCGAGTAGATGCTCGCAATCTCAGTTTGTGTCTAACTGTAGTCAATTTTAAGCACGCCAATCTGAAAATGGGCATACGCCAGACTTGGTTTACAAATTATCATTTTTTCTAGTTATAGATTTTGGCAGCTGTGTTTCTATACACTTCTCTATTTTGATTTCCTTTCTTGTGAAATTCACTTACATTATCACAGATTCCCTTACCTCCTGTCAGTAATGTCAAAGCAAGCGCATTTTTCTGACCTTGACGTCGTGCGCGGGTATCAAGCGCTAGGTATGGAAGGAGGAAAAATTATGAATATGAATAAGCAGCCTGTTGGATTAAGAAAACAGTGGTGCACAAACTTCAAACGGAACGTGAAATTTTATGTCGTTATTTTTATGTGGCTTCTTTCTGTTTGATATTTTATTTATTGTCTGTAAAACAAAAGTACTAACACTGATTTCTTAATATTGCAGTTGTGTTTTAAATGTTAATAACTTAATAAAGAGTTAAGGAGGAATATTCATATAAATTCCATAGTAGTACAACTATACTGTACTAAGTGAATGAAACACATCATTCATAAATAAAGTGATATTCCAAAGAAAGTTGGAATTGATATTCATGGTATCTTTAGCCTTATAAAGATAATCTATAAACTAATCAAAACAATATTATAGTACAAAGCAAAGGTACATAGGTATATGTTTTTTAACTGTAACTAATATTCCCTAAAAAAGTCTTATCGCATTATGCTTTTAAGGTGATATTTGTGCGCAACTTTCTATCGCCAGAATATTAAATTATTTTCTCGAAATCAGCTGAAGCTATAGAACTGACATTTTTACAGCACATGGGCACGTATCTTTTGTTTATGATGTAACAGTGGTTGCTTTGTTAATGTATTTCCTTACAAACATTTTGCATGCCTATATTTTCAAAATTTTCAATACACTATCTTCAATATTACGTATTTACGATATATTATATTTACGAAAACATTGTTTCAGTACTGTAAGGTTACTAAATAAATAAATCTGAAAATTTCACTTTTCTGTAAAAATTAAGTTGAGAAAAAATTTTGAATAAAGAAGCAAACTTGTGGAAAATGAGCATTAAAATTAAAATTTACATTGTTATAATGCACTTATACTTCTCAGACAAATCTAAAATTAACATGAATACAGTTTTAATAAGTTATATTCCCTTTATCTATTGAATCAGTGCTGGCCATCCCTGTATATATAGCTCGACCAAGCGGCATATACTGTCTCTTTCCTTTCCGTTGTAAAGCGCTCAGACTCTTCTGGGCTCTAACGCGCGCGCTTGCGCCTATGGGCATAAGTTGACATCATTGTTCTACGTTGTTTTAATAATTTCCTTGTAGGTTTCCTTCCAGTTATTCTCAGCCTGACAAAACCTGCTACGTTCCTCATATAAAACTCAAGTTTGTGATAAATAAAATTAATTAAAAATTAAAGTAGTATTACTAGAACAGCATACTGATTACAGAATTAATAATAATTATCTTATATAGACACTCGTGATGCCCCATCTCGATTAGTATGATTCCTTTTTAACAAAGTTAAGTTCTAACTTAAATGAGACATTGCAACGTATTCATAATGTATGTATAAGATTCGTCTGTAATATTCAGAAATTTGACCATGTAACACCGTCTCTTGAACTGCTCTCGTGGGCTCGTCTGAAGGAACCGAGAATCATACACGCTCTTTCACTTACTCACTGGCTTTTAAGGAACCCGGAGGTTCATTGCCGCCCTCACATAAGCCCGCCATTGGTCCCTATCCTGAGCAAGATTAATCCAGTCTCTATCATCGTATCCAACCTCCCTCAAATCCATTTCAATATTATCTTCCCATCTACGTCTCGGCCTCCCTACAGGTCTTTTTCCCTCCGGCCTCCCAACTAACACTCTATATGCATTTCTGGATTCGCCCATACGTGCTACATGCCCTGCCCGTCTCAAACGTCTGGATTTAATGTTCCTAATTATGTCGGGTGAAGAATACAATGCGTGCAGTTCTGTGTTGTGTAACTTTCTCCATTCTCCTGTAACTTCATCCCTCTTAGCCCCAAATATTTTACTAAGCATCTTATTCTCAAACACCTTTAACCTATGTTCCTCTCTCAAAGTGAGAGTCCAAGTTTCACAACCATAAAGAACAACCGGTAATATAACTGTTTTATAAATTCTAACTTTCAGATTTCTTGACAGCAGACTGGATGATAAAAGCTTCTCAACCGAATAATAACAGGCATTTCTCATATTTATTCTGGATTTAATTTCCTCCCGAGTATCATTTATATTTGTTACTGTTGCTCCAAGATATTTGAACTTCCCCACCTCTTCGAAAGATAAATTTCCAATTTTTATATTTCCATTTCGTACAATATTCTCGTCACGAGACATAATCATATACTTAGTATTTTCGGGATTTACTTCCCAACCTATCTCTTTACTTGCTTCCAGTAAAATTTCCCTGTTTTCCCTAATCGTTTGTGGATTTTCTCCTAACATATTCACGTCATCCGCATACACAAGCAGCTGATGTAACTCGTTCAATTTCAAACCCTCTCTGTTATCCTGGACTGTCCTTTCACTTCTATTCAAAATTTTAGATAACTCTTCTCCAAATTACTTGTCTTAACGCTTTCAGTTCCTAACTAATTCACGAAATCAGCATCAATCTCTCCTTTTTATTCCTCGTCACAGAACCTCCCTATACTCATCCTCCTGTACTGTATCATTGCCTCAACTCTGGAATTCGTTACCTAATGACGTCAGGGACTTCCGGATACTGTCACAGATCAAAAGTAAACTACAAAAGTATGTTTTACCACACGAAATCCGTTTCTGAAAAATTGCTAGATTTATACCGAAGTTTTTATCTTTAATATTTTGACAATAATTTCCTTTTTTTAGATTAACCCTTTCTTTTGTCTTTGTGCCAGGATACTAGAACAGCTTATTGTCCCTTTGTTAATAACAATTTTATTATGCTGAGTGTCACTATCATTTTCTGTCTGTTTAAAAAAAATAATTATGGTTTATTTAACGACACTCGCAACTGCAAAGGTTATATCAGCGTCGCCGGTGTGCCGGAATTTTGTTCCTCACGAGTTCTACTGACATGAGCCTGTCGCATTTAAGCACACTTAAATGCCATCGACCTGGATCGGGATCGAACTCGCAACCTAGAGCACAGAAGGTCAGCGCTATACCGACTACGCTACCGAGGCCGAGTAGGTGTCTGTATTTGTTGTATATGTTTTCACTTTTTTTCTTCTTTTTTTGCGTCATTTAATACGTTAGATTAATTTTTATTATTTTAAATTTCTACTTGTAAGTTCAGTCGTTTTTATGTCATATTCATTCTGTCACTCGTTATTACTGCAGATTGACTGCATTGATGTATAATTATTGGTTTTTTGTAGTTGTATTGCATTTTCATTGGTGTAGAAGAGAAGGCCTGATGGCCGTAACTTCATCAGAGTAAATAAATAAATAAGTAAATAAATAAATGACTGAATGAATGAATGAATAAATAAATAAATAAATCAATAAATAAATAAGTAAATAAGTAAATAAATAAATAAATAAGGAAATAAATAAATAAGTAAAGAAGTAAATAAATACATAAGATAATTTGTATAAACAAAAGCCGCCCTAAATAAGGGTTCGATAGATCGGCCTACTAATCAATTCATAAAGAATAATAAGTAAACAAAACAATTTTGTGACACTTGGAAAGAAAAAGAAAAAACATTAAGATAAGAAAACGTAGGAAATCATTTACAATAAAAATTTTGTTAGGTACAAATGATTTAGCTAAGGATGATTTTAACACGTGAGATCCTATGGCATCAATCGTTGCATCAGAAATTTTATATTGTTTAAGTTGATTTAAAGTTTCACGTGGGATCGTGCCACGGCCACCGAACATGAGCCCAAAAACTGTCCAATGTGTGATGTGGTATTGTGCTCCGAGATGCTGACAACAAGGCTCATATATGACTTGTTTTTTACGACACACCTCTTGTGGCTGTTGCTCATGCATCTCAAAACGGATTGTGGGATCAAGAATGACACCCTTATCCTTCTGCCGATCAATTATGATGATATCAGCCCGTCTAGTAGAGCCATCAGAAGAGACGCAACCAACCTCCTCATAAACCTCATAGGAAGCATTCTGACGGATTGAAGCTGCGATGAGAGAACGAACCGTATTATGTCTGTTGATTCGGAGCAATTCTCCATGATGGCAGAAATCCAAGACGTGAGGAAGCGTTTCTTGCTCGTCGCATCTTCTGCAACGGGTTGAGTCAAGAGTTCTACCAGGGAGAGTACGTACAGGTATTGTATTACAGTTCATCTTAATGGCTTGCGTCCACTGACTGCTCGAAAGTCCCTTTTTGGTTCAGATCCACGAATTACCTTTCTTCCAGTGAGAATAGAAAACAACTCCCAAACCTTTACTTTTCAATTTGCTCCATTGATGAAAAGAATCTTCACGCAATGCTATTCTTAGTTTTTGAGAAGAAATACGTTCAGAGCAATCGAAGGTAATTGGTAATTGTTTGATGCAATGTTCAATTTCGTTTGGAAGATTTCGAGTGGCTGCTACATGAGGGTTGTCAACGTGTAAAAGTCTTTGACAAATATTTAAGTGCTGAAGGTAAGCTTCCCACCGGGCTTTAAATACTCCTAAACCTCGCAATCTTCTTGGTGCATACAACGTAGCATCCGGGGTGTCAGTAGGAATGTTAAATATTTCCTTAACAGCGTTGCGAATTAATTTGTCAATATCAGATAGAAATTTCACTTTAAGATCTTTTAAAGGAGCACATTGGAAGGGGTAATAAGTAAATATATAAATAAATAATTAAGTAAATAAGTAGGCCTAAATAAATAAATAAATAAGTAAATAAGAAAATAAGTAAACAAACAAACAAACAAACAAATAACACGCGTACTGCAGTTTGAAGAGAACTGGAACATGGCAAAATCTAAACCCGTGAAGGAATACTACTTCCAAAGGAAATAGTAATATGATCATTTTGTTGTTGAAGACGAAAGAATTGCTTGTTTACTGTGTCCCATCCAATTTATATCCACTCGTCATTTCAATGTTAAACTACATTTGAACAAAGTCCATATTAAGAATTATGGAATGCACAAACTTTCGGGTAAGTTCATTATTACGAACTGTATATTTATTTATCATCCCCAATAGAAGTGGAGTGAGGTTGACGTCATATTTCCCCTTCTTACGAGGTCTGCAGGCCTGATCTAAATGGCACACACAGCCAGATTTTTCGCCATTAATAAATTTATTCTGTTATACAGTACATAACCACTGTGTTATTTCCATGAAAACCGTCCAACTCCTTTGCCGCACCTTCTACATTCCGGAAGAGAACAAACCTGGAACGTGACGTCACATATATAGAAAACAGTCACACTAAATGACAGTTGATAACAGTAATCAACAGTTTCACAATAATTTTTAAATTTATACCGTAATATTTCGCTTAGCATACTCTGAGCCGAACCGGTGTAAGCTGGAATGTTTAACGAAAGGTAAAATCAATTTCATAATAACACATTCCTTTTCCTGGTTTATAATAGGGCATCACTTTTATACGTTTGCTAACCACAGTATTAACTCCTCTAGGCAATGCGTTGACACAAATTGCACCAATACGAGGCGTCATTAAGATTCTGACGCACACTTTAAGCAATCATTTTCGACTTCTGCCTACAAGAAAACAATGAGAGGAGAGGTTCTTATCTACGCCAACACAAGAGATGTATTGCGTGTAACAGAAAAGAAACGAGCACTTCCAGCTATCAACGCCACAACATGTAACGCCGAAATAGAAAACGTTCACGATCTTGTTGAGTAACGGACCACATAAAGATTGTCTTTTATTTCCTAATGTCTGCATTCATGCATACGCAGCAAGAATCACCTGACAGCAGTCATTCCAGTGTTATGTTTACTTGGATTCTTGTATATTATTTTAATATACCGAAGTACATATGATATTTCCATGCAGATATTCTGCGTCATCATACGATGAAAGAGTAATGGAACGGAGAAAAATTCTCTCCGGCGCAGTGGGCCGCCACTAGAGGGAACCCAAGAGTTTGAACTTAAAACTGAGACGATTCTGTCCGATGCCGGGTGGATAAAGCATCAGCACGTAGAGCTGAAAACCCGGGTTCAAATCCCGGCGCCGGAGAGAATTTTTCTCCGTTCCATTACTCTTTCATCGTATGATAACGCAGAGTATCTGCATGGAAATATCATATGTTCTTCGGTACATTAAAATAATACATATGATATGCGTAAATCACTTCGTGATTTAAGACGGCGCTTATTCCGTCGGATCCCGGCCAACTAGTCACTCATAACGAGTGCACCTCAGCACATGTGTGGACGTCAGTCCTACGTTCATAGACATCTATGACGTAGTGCAGAGGGCGGCCACTAGAGGGAACCCAAGAGCTGGAACTTAAACTGAGACGATTCTGTCCGACGCCAGGGTGGGTATCCGGTGTAGCTTAATGGATAAAACATCAGCACGTAGAGCTGAAAACCCGGGTTCAAATCCCGGCGCCGGAGAGAATTTTTCTCCGTTCCATTACTCTTTCATCGTATGATAACGCAGAGTATCTGCATGGAAATATCATATGTACTTCGGTACATTAAAATAATACATATGATATGCGTAAATCACTTCGTGATTTAAGACGGCGCTTATTCCGTCGGATCCCGGCCAACTAGTCACTCATAACGAGTGCACCTCAGCACATGTGTGGACGTCAGTCCTACGTTCATAGACATCTATGACGTAGTGCAGAGGGAGGCCACTAGAGGGAAGCCAAGAGCTGGAACTTAAACTGAGACGATTCTGTCCGACGCCAGGGGGGTATCCGGTGTGGCTTAATGGATAAAACATCAGCACGTAGAGCTGAAAACCCGGGTTCAAATCTCGGCGCCGGAGAGAATTTTTCTCCGTTCCATTACTCTTTCATCGTATGATAACGCAGAGTATCTGCATGGAAATATCATATGTACTTCGGTACATTAAAATAATACATATGATATGCGTAAATCACTTCGTGATTTAAGACGGCGCTTATTCCGTCGGATCCCGGCCAACTAGTCACTCATTACGAGTGCACCTCAGCACATGTGTGGACGTCAGTCCTACGTTCATAGACATCTATGACGTAGTGCATAGGATTGCCACTAGAGGAAACCCAAGAGCTGGAACTTAAACTGAGACGATTCTGTCCGACGCCAGGGTGGGTATCCGATGTGGCTTAATGGATAAAACATCAGCACGTAGAGCTGAAAACCCGGGTTCAAATCCCGGCGCCGGAGAGAATTTTTCTCCGTTCCTTTACTCTTTCATCGTATGGATTCTTGTAGTTTTAGCAAGATATTATTCCCCACTACTGAATTTATCACATGGCGATAGACTTAAAGAATTCTCCCCTGGTGTAAGGATACCCAGTTCAGGAGAGGTGTGGAACAAATACAGAAATCCAACGTTCGCATTTAATCAGCAGAACGAAGTGGTCAGAAGACGAAAAGGTTAAATATGCGTGCAGTTCTGAGTTGTGTAACTTTCTCCATTCTCTTGTAACATCATCAAAGAACCTTATTTTCAAACACCCTTAATCTCTGCTCCTCTCTCAAAGTGAGAGTCCAAGTTTCACAACCATAAAGAACAACTGTTTTACAAATTCTAACTTTCATATTTTTTGACAGCAGACTGGATGATAAAAGCTTCTCAACCGAATAATAACACGCATTTCCCATATTCATTCTGCGTTTAATTTTATCCAGGGTGTCATTTATAATTGTTACTATTGCTTCAAGAAAAATAAATCTCCAATTTTCATGTTTCCATTTCGTACAATATTCTCGTCACGAGACATAATCATATACTTTGTCTTTCCGGGACTTACTTCCCAACCTGTATCTTTACTTGCTTCCAGTAAAATTCCCGTGTTTTCTCTAATCGTTTGTGGATTTTCTCCTAATATATTCACGTCATCCGCATAGACAAGCAGCTGATGTAACCCGTTCAATTCCAAACCCTCTCTGTTATCCTGGAATTTCCTAATGGCACACTCTAGAGCAAAGTTAAAAAGTAAAGGTGATAGTGCATCTCCTTGCTTCAGCCCACAGTGAATTGGAAACGTATCTGACAGAAACTGACCTATACGAACTCTGCTGTACGTTTCACTGAGACACATTTTAATTAATCGAACTAGTTTCTTGGGAATACCAAATTCAATAAGAATATCATATAAAACTTCTCTCTTAACCGAGTCATATGCCTTTTTGAAATCTATGAATAACTGATGCACTGTACCCTTATACTTCCATTTTTTCTCCATTATCTGTCGAATACAAAATATCTGGTCAATAGTTGATTTATTACGCCTAAAACCACACTGATGATCCCCAATAATTTCATCTACATATGGAGTTAATCTTCTCAAAACAATATTGGACAAAATTTTGTACGACGTCAACAAAAGTGATATTCCTCGAAAGTTACTACAGTTAGTCTTGTCCTCCTTCTTAAAGATAGGTACGATTATAGACTCCTTCCATTGTTCTGGTACAATTTCCTTTTCCCAAATAGCAAGTACCAGCTTATAAATTTCGTTAGATAATGCGCTTCCACCCTCTTGTATTAATTCTGCTGGAAATTGGTCGATACCTGGAGACTTAAAATTTTTCAGATTTTCTATCGCAATTTCGACTTCAGAAAGTGTGGGTTCGGGTATAAATGACTCAGCAGTTTGTATTTCAATTTTATCCCAACCATTTCTATTTGGCCTATGTATATTTAGTAGTTGCCCAAAATAGTTTTTCCATCTGTTCAGGAATGAATGAGCGTCTGCAAGCAAGTCACCATTCTCATCCTTGATGCGTTTACCCTTGCCTGATATCCATTCTTGGATTCCTTTATGCCCTTATATAAATCTGTAATGTTTTTATTCTTACTATTTGTTTCTACCTCATTCAGTTTTTCCTTCAAGTAATCTCTCTTTTTATTCATAAGTGTACGACTTGCTTCCCGTCTTTCATTGAAATAATTATCTCTATTCTCCTCAATTGGATCCTGTAAGTATTTCAATTTTGCCTGTTTCCTTCTATCTACTACAATGGAACAATCTTCATCAAACCATGGTTTCTTTTTCTTAGTTTCATGATAGCCTATGCTCTGCTCAGCTGCAATTTTGATATTATCTCGGATATTGTGCCACACGCTATTAACATCTAACTCTTCCTTACCTTCGTCGGAAGTTGCTAAAGCAGCAAACCTACTTCAAATTTCAACCTGATAACGTTGCTAAGTTTCCTCGTCCTTTAATTTCAAAATATTGAATCTACTAATATTAGCTTGTTGCTCTACTCGCTTAGCTACTGATAGTCTTTCTCTTAATTCTCCAATTACCAAATAATGGTCAGAATTACAGTCTGCCCCCCTGAAAGTTCGATTGTCTGCTATACTAGTGTGCCTTCTTTTATGTATCAAGATGTGATCTATCTGGTTATGTGTCATTCCGTCTGGAGAAGTCCTAGTATATTTATGTATATCCTTATGGGGGATGTTGTACTCTTGACAATTAAATTTTTTGATGTGGCAAAGTTGACTAACCTAACTCCATTGTCATTACTACTTACGTGTAGGCTCTCTTTCCCAATTGTTGGTTTAAAAATATCCTCCCGTACTACTTTAGCATTGAAATCCCCCAATAAAACTTTCATGTGATATCTAGGTAATTGATCAAAAGTGTGTTCCAATTCCTCATAGAAGCTATCCTTTATATGGTCGTCTTTCTCTTCTGTAGGGGCGTGAGCATTTATAACTACGATATCGCACCATCTACCCTTAAGTACTAAATACGATAACCTGTCACTGATAAATTCGACCTTTTTTACTGCTGATTTTATTCTTTTATGAACAAAGAATCCTGTTCCTAATTGGTGATTATTGTTTCCTTCCCCATAATACAACAAGTAATCTCCTATTTGTGATATGCCGTTCCCATCTAACCTAACCTCTTGTACTCCTACGAAGTCAATTCTATATCTAGCTAGTTCTTTTGCTACTAATGTTACCCCTCCTGTTCTATAAAGACTAGTTACGTCCCATGTACCAAATATTATAACTTTTTCCTTTGCTGTGGTCGTGCCGGAGAATCAGTCCCAGAGGCTTACTGTTGGGCTTCGTAACAAGCTGTTTTTTACGGTGATGGGTTGTTAGCCCTTCGCCCAACTCCCAAGCTGAAGGACCACCCGTTATCGACTGTCCACGACTGCTTATTCAATATATTCGCAGCTACCCTCCATATCTGAGGCCGTCTCCTCTATCCGCAACCTGAGGACGCGCCACTCGTGGTGATAGGGACCCACAATACATGGCATTCTATACTACTACCCATAAAAATATTTATTACAGTATTCCTCCTAAATCACTTTGCATTCCGCTTGGACTCAACAGAATTTGAGCTTTGTTGTCCAGAGTGAAGAACCGAGGCAGTAGTGACTAGCTATCGGATGACAAAGTGCCTAAATCAATCATTGATGCATTAAGTATCGCCTTGCACAAAGAACAGTGAAGGAATATGGTAGAGCTACATTGTTCTAGAGTAGAGAGGGGAGGTGTAATACTTGGAAGAAGAAGGGGAGACGCCCGTTAGAAAGTGAGGTTAGATGTCACCTTATGTGCGTGCACTTGCAATGAGCCGTTAGGTTGGGACTGACTATCAACTCTTAATCATCGCGGCCAGTGCGCTTCGGACATTCATTCAGGACAAGCAGCGGAAAACAGAGTGCGTGTGCGTGCGTGCGTGAACGGATGTTAGCCTGCCTTCATGTTGCCGACGGCCAGGACGCAAGCAGCTACAGAGGTAATCCTTGACAGTCTACATTGTTGCGTGTGAAGAATTTTATTTAGTTTAATTATTATCTTCTATTATAGATCGATTATTCATCAGATTTTTTGTATTCCACAGATATTGGAGAAAAAATTGTAGTATAATGGTACAGTACATCAATTATTCATAGATTTCAAAAAGCCATATGACTTGGTTAAGAGAGAAGTTTTATATTCTTATTGAATTTCGTATTCCCAAGAAACTGGTTCGATTAATTAAAATGTGTCTCAGTGAAACGTACAGCAGAGTCGTATAGGTCAGTTTCTGTCACATGCGTTTCCAATTCACTGCGGGCTAAAGCAAGGAGATGCACTATCACCTTTACTTTCTAACTTCGCCCTAGAATATGCCATTAGGAAAGTCCAGGATAACAGAGAGGGTTTGGAATTGAACGGGTTACATCAGCTGCTTGTCTATGCGGATGACGTGAATATGTTAGGAGAAAATACACAAACGATTAGGGAAAACACGGCAATTTTACTTGAAGCAAGTAAGTTTGAAAGTAAATCCCGAAAGACAAAGTATATGATTATGTCTTATAACCAGAATATTGTAAGAAATGAAAATATAAACAATTAGAAATTTATCCTTCGAAGAGGTGAAAAAATTCAAATATCTTGGAACAACAGTAATAAATAGGCCTATAAATGATATTCGGGAGGAAATTAAACGCAAGATAAATATGAAAAATGCGTGTCATTATTCGGTTGAGAAGCTTTTATCATTCAGTCTGTTGTCAAAAAAGCTATAAGTTAGAATTTATAAAACAATTATATTACCGGTTGTTCTGTATGGTTGTGAAACTTGGACTCTCACTTTGAGAGAAGAACCGAGGTTAAGAGTGTTTGAGAATAAGGTTCTTAGGAAAATCTTTGGGGCTAAGAGGGATGAAGTTACAGGAGAATGGAGAAAGTTACACAACACAGAACTCCATGCATTTTATTCTTCACCTGACATAATTAGGAACATTAGATCCAGACCTTTGAAATGGGCAGGGCATGTAGCACGTATGGGCGAATCCAGAAATGCACATAGGTAGTTAGATGGGAGGCCGGAGGGAATAAGATCTTTGGAGAGGCCGAAACGTAGATGGGAGGATAATATTAAAATGGATTTGAGGGAGGTGGGATGTAATAGAGACTGGATTAATCTTGCTCAGGATAGGGACCGATGGCGGGCTTATGTGTCAATCTTCAAGTATGCTCCTGAGGTGTGGAAATAATCTTCTCAATGTATAAAAATGTCCTCGTCGACAACCGCCGGTCCTTCACGTTCCAGAATCTTCGTATGTACACTGTCATCTATTGCAATGGAGAGGAGAGCTTTTAATTTAATATGGGATTTTTACTACCTATGCATAGAATTGTTTATTTTTAGGTCATTTTCTAACATTTTTGGATCATTTTGGAGGCCATTTTTTAGAGTTTCTTTAGGTCATCAAAATCTGCGTCCAGGGGCCCGTTTCACAATCCTTACAAATTAACAATTTACAAATAACAAGTAAAAGATTACAAATGCTTGTAAATTATGTTTCACAATGCTATTTTATTAGTTTGTAAAGTCTGACGAACTTTACAAAATCAGCTCAAGTAATTTACAAATACGCATTATTGGTTACACAATATCGCCGACAGTTTAGAAAAATCGCTAAGGAGCAGAGTTGAAGTTGCTGTATTTTTACTACTATCGATACATATGTTTATATTTTGTATTAAAATAGATTATTCTGAGCTTGCTGATTCATATTTCACCAACAGAAAATATAAAGTATTGTTAAAGAAAATTAAAAGTAGTTAGATTTTTATATATTGGCGACAATGGAGTTTCATGTGATGTGATTGGTCGAGTATATCAATACGTCTATTACTTAAATGACCAAAGTTAGCAGCAAATTCAGTCAAATAAGTAAATAACAGATTTAGTCCACGTACAAATATGCAACTGATAAAATAATTACGATGTCTAACTACAAAATCAGGTTCATTTTTTGTGTTATCCATCAGTATTTATTAATGTTACATCCATAACCTCACAAACATTAGTGACTGATCCCATCAGCAGCATAAAAATTCTGTGCTATAGTAAATAACATTTTGGGGATCAAAAACCTGCCTCGAATTTAACTCTTAACAACATCAACTACCCTGTGGGCACTTTTGCACACTGATATCTTAGAAATTCTGTGCTTATCTGCTAACGCACGGAACTGACAGCTACTATGCAACCAATGCAAAATAGTACAGTTCTCGCTTTGAGGTTAGGGCATCACTTTTCGCTTTTGGATGTTGGATATGATGTCCCATATCTTGTAAGAGAGATTCTAGCGAAACGGGACTCGAAACGACTTCAGAATACCGCATAAGTAGTGTCGTTATTGCATTATTGAATTATTTATTTTTGGTGTAGGGAACTTCTTTTTTAAGTGTGAGTATTTATTAAATACAGTGTTCGTATATAAAATAAATACACGGTATTCCGAAGTATAGCGCGGGACTCATTCGAAACTTTTCATTAAATTTATACAATGATACGAACGTGTTATTAATTCTCGCCCGGAGAATTTTACGTATACGCCTTTGTTTGATTAGGCCTAAATTCAATATCTTTGTCTGAGTCATTAGAACTCATTAATAACATCAAAACTGCGTTAGTTTAATTCTTAATATTATCCAGTTACTCAAAAATTAATTTAATAAGTATATCTTTATTGTATTTATTCATAATTTGTTGCAATATCAAACTTTACACATCTCAGAGATATTATAGAAAATGTGCTAATGTTACGAGTAAAGTTTACACGTTTGTAAAATTACCCTTCATTGTGAAACAGAATACTTGTAAAGTGAGCAAAATTTAATTTGTAAAGATTTGATTTCCTTTGTAAAGTTCAACATTACAAACAAAGATTGTGAAACAGAAGTTTACAATTTACAAGCAAAGTTCACAATTTACAAAGCTTGTAAACATTGTGAAACAGGCCCCTGGTCATAATCATGGCGAGTAGGCAACACCATAATAGATGGGAACTTTCCTGCAGCGATGTGAGCAAAGATTGTGTTGAGGCCAAGGCAAATCACGTCTAGCGCATCGATGTTTCTCTATTGTGAACGAGGCGTCCTATTTCTCCTTACGTAGAAATCCGAGTCCATGGCAGCAAACGTCGTGGAAGACGTGAAAATCTACAGTACTACAGAGAGATGAGAACCGTTCAAAACGACTTATAAAAAAAAAAATTACACAATAACTGGACAATGTGCATCTCAGTCTCCTGTGTGGTCTACACAAACAATGTTACAAAGTACAGCGCTTAGAGCTCGCGAGTTCAAACCTTGCTAAGGGCAAGGTCGGGCCCTGTGTCTAAGTCAGGCGTGTCCAAAGCAACAGGTAGCGCCGAATCACTGCTGAATTCAGCCTGCAAGACTTCAGTCTACGTTTGAGGAGTGGGGATGGAGAGGTAGCTGATACAATTCACAAAGTTTGGGAGTAGTTAATTATATCATTTAGCTGTTATGTATGGCTGTTTATTTATCGAATTACCAACTTAAAAAAATATGTTTACACAAAATTTTTCCATGGAATATTTCCCTACAATTACATTTTTAAATATAACAAAATCGACATTTGTTTAAGAATGAATACAATGCATGTTATTCTCTTCAGTGAGCCAATGTAGCTTCTTATGTAGCATTTGATATAGTAATGACTTGTTATTAATTAATTTTTAATTACATATTTCTAATATGAATTCAATACATAATTCGATGTGAAGAACTTGGTTTATATACTTTTAATAATAAGTAATATTTATTTTAACCATTACTGTTACCTAATCGTCTTCATCGTCTCGAGCAAAAGCAACTTGAAAATCTGATGCTATATCTGATACAGCTACACGTAATTCTTCCAAAATTTCTTTTCCAATATACGTATCCAGTATTTTGATTTCACAATGTTCATCACACTTATAGGTTGACGCATACATAGATTATATGGAAAAGCAAAGGAACTCTGATGATAATGATAATGATAATGATAACAATAATAATAATAATAATAATAATAATAATAATAATAATAAAATTGAAAGAAGTAAGTGAATTAAATTTTAATTTCAATCAATGGATGCATATAAATAAAAATAACAATAATGATAAAATAAAAATGAACATAAACAATCCTGAACGAAGAATTTTCCTGTAATCTAATAATAATAATAATAATAATAATAATAATAATAATAATAATAATAATAATAATAATAATAAAATTGAAATAAGTAAGTGAATTAAATTTTAATTTCAATCAATGGATGCATATAAATAAAAATAACAATAATGATAAAATAAAAATGAACATAAACAATGTTGAACGAAGAATTGTCCTGTAATCTATTAATAATAATAATAATAATAATAATAATAATAATAATAATAATAATAATAATAATAATAACAATAATAGTAATAATAATAATAAAATTGAAAGAAGTAAGTGAATTAAATTTTAATTTCAATCAGTGGATGAATATAAATAAAAATAACAATAATGATAAAATAAAAATGAACATAAACAATCTTGAACGAAGAATTTTCCTGTAATCTATTAATAATAATAATAATAATAATAATAATAATAATAATAATAAAATTGAAAGAAGTAAGTGAATTAAATTTTAATTTCAATCAATGGATGCATATAAATAAAAATAACAATAATGATAAAATAAAAATGAACATAAACAATCCTGAACGAAGAATTTTCCTGTAATCTAATAATAATAATAATAATAATAATAATAATAATAATAATAATAATAATAATAATAATAATAAAATTGAAAGAAGTAAGTGAATTAAATTTTAATTTCAATCAATGGATGCATATAAATAAAAATAACAATAATGATAAAATAAAAATGAACATAAACAATGTTGAACGAAGAATTGTCCTGTAATCTATTAATAATAATAATAATAATAATAATAATAATAATAATAATAATAATAATAATAATAATAACAATAATAGTAATAATAATAATAAAATTGAAAGAAGTAAGTGAATTAAATTTTAATTTCAATCAATGGATGCATATAAATAAAAATAACAATAATGATAAAATAAAAATGAACATAAACAATGTTGAACGAAGAATTGTCCTGTAATCTATTAATAATAATAATAATAATAATAATAATAATAATAATAATAATAACAATAATAGTAATAATAATAATAAAATTGAAAGAAGTAAGTGAATTAAATTTTAATTTCAATCAATGGATGAATATAAATAAAAATAACAATAATGATAAAATAAAAATGAACATAAACAATGTTGAACGAAGAATTTTCCTGTAATCTATTAATAATAATAATAATAATAATAATAATAATAATAATAATAATAATAATAATAATAATAATAATAATAATAATAATAATAATAATAATAAAATTGAAAGAAGTAAGTGAATTAAATTTTAATTTCAATCAATGGATGCATATAAATAAAAATAACAATAATGATAAAATAAAAATGAACATATACAATCTTGAACGAAGAATTTTCCTGTAATCTATTAATAATAATAATAATAATAATAATAATAATAATAATAATAATAATAATAATAATAATAAAATTGAAAGAAGTAAGTGAATTAAATTTTAATTTCAATCAATGGATGCATATAAATAAAAATAACAATAATGATAAAATAAAAATGAACATATACAATCTTGAACGAAGAATTTTCCTGTAATCTATTAATAATAATAATAATAATAATAATAATAATAATAATAATAACAATAATAATAATAATAATAATAATAATAATAATAATAATAATAATAAAATTGAAAGAAGTAAGTGAATTAAATTTTAATTTCAATCAATGGATGCATATAAATAAAAATAACAATAATGATAAAATAAAAATGAACATATACAATCTTGAACGAAGAATTTTCCTGTAATCTATTAATAATAATAATAATAATAATAATAATAATAATAATAATAATAATAATAATAATAATAATAATAATAACAATAATAATAATAATAATAATAATAATAATAATAATAATAATAATAATAAAATTGAAAGAAGTAAGTGAATTAAATTTTAATTTCAATCAATGGATGCATATAAATAAAAATAACAATAATGATAAAATAAAAATGAACATAAACAATCTTGAACGAAGAATTTTCCTGTAATCTATTAATAATAATAATAATAATAATAATAATAATAATAATAATAATAATAATAAAATTGAAAGAAGTAAGTGAATTAAATTTTAATTTCAATCAATGGATGCATATAAATAAAAATAACAATAATGATAAAATAAAAATGAACATAAACAGTCTTGAAAGAAGAATTTTGTTGTAATCTATTAATAATAACAATAATAATAATAATAATAATAATAAAGTAGGTACAGCCTTTAAATCAAAATATTGGGAATGGAACGTAGCACAATGGCATTTTATATTGGTTGTGAAAAGCCAAGCAAAATCTTGCAGCAAATGATGCATTTAATTTTTACTTCATAGTCCGAAACTAAAATTTCTCCTCCCAATGCGAATGAAAGTTTCTTTTCTTCACAACCAACATGGAATAACGCGACTTCGATCCAGACATTGCGAAGGTACAAGCGGCGCTGATACCGTAGGTCCTCTGTCATGCAGGGAGCAGTGAAAGGGGTTGAGGGAGAAAACATTACGTTCTACAGAGCTCGATGCTCGCAGCTCACGTTTGCATCACAATTCATTAAATGGACGCCTGGTCTACGTAATTCAACACCTCTTCATAATACACAGTAGTTCACTAAGGTCTTCCAGAACTATGTTCTGTTCGCGAGGAGCCTCGGAAAACGTAACTTATTATCCATGATAGGCGGCTAAAGGAAAAAGAGACTAAGAAAAGCTATATATAGGCAAAGACGATAAATATAGAGAATTATTTTCCTGGAGTATTTTTATCAGTGGCGTAGCATGAAATTTTGAGCAGGGGAAGCTAATTCAAGTTGTCTTTCATGCAATATGAGAAAATGTATTACAAAAATACAGTCTTAAAATAAATAGTTGTCAATGTCAAGTCAGCAGTCGAAGATTGGTTGGAACATCGTAAGTAACACCAATAAGGCATGACCTCAAATGATACGTAGTAAAATATGATTTCACGGTTTACACATATCTCTTAACAGATAGACACGTATACGTATAACATTAGCTCACTCCCCGTCATACTTAGAGAAATCACAATATTAGTATCATTACGTAAGTATGCATCTGTCTTTTGGTTGTATCCTTCATTGACAGCAAGGGAGTCGGTCATTTGTTTTTTAAATCACACTTTTGTTCGTAAGTCAGTCTTCATAATAGAATTGTCCTAAAAAATTCAAGTAAATTGGTGTCAGGAACTGTTATTTCACTCATTAATATATATATATATATATATATATATATATATATATATATATGTGTGTGTGTGTGTGTGTGTGTGTGTGTGTGTACTGTATATATATCTGAACAAATGTGAAGTGGAATGAGAGAGAAATTGGAAGTGTAATTTAAGTGAATTAGATATTTGATGTTTTTCAATGTTTTGGATTGGGAGTAGTAGCAGGGGTACTACAACTGTAGGAGTATTATCGAAATAAATATATGGATAGGGGTAATAAAATAGGAAGTTTAGGAATGGAAGGGAAACAGCCTAGGTAGGAGGGAGAGAATAGAAGAGGATAGAGGGGGAAGGACATATAGCAATTCAGTCATAACAGAACATTAGAAAGCAATCAAGAAATTCTCGGCAAAGAATACATTAATAGAAAAGAGTTATATGTATAAAGGGATGGTGGATCGAAAAACACAAATGTGAAGGTCCACCATAACTGTGAATTGTAAAGTTGAATGACAAATAAATATCAATATCAATATTTCACTCATTATTTATTATATCAGCCACAATGCACACTAACACTTCAACTGAACACAACTGACGAAAAGGGATAACTCGGAAACTACTTATTTTAAATATTAAAGCTAGCTTCCTGCGAGCCTTGCGACCAGGGTAGTTTAGTTAGAAAGAGATGGAAAATCTGCGGGGTGGGTTACACAAAAGAATGAGTGTAAGAAACCAGTCTGCTTGGAAGCTGGTGTGTGCAGGCTTCTTGTTTACTGCTGCATCACAAATCATCCTGAGCTGCCGCATCACAATATTTAACGCGTAAATCTAAACTTTATTACTTACTTACAAATGGCTTTTAAGGAACCCGAAGGTTCATTGCCGCCCTCACATAAGCCCGCCAGCGGTCCCTATCCTGTGCAAGATTAATCCAGTCTCTATCATCATACCCCACCTCCCTCAAATCCATTTTAATATTATCCTCCCATCTACGTCTCGGCCTCCCTAAAGGTCTTTTTCCCTCCGGTCTCCCAACTAACACTCTATATGCATTTCTGGATTCGCCCATACGTGCTACATGCCCTGCCCATCTCAAACGTCTGGATTTAATGTTCCTAATTATGTCAGGTGAAGAATACAATGCGTGCAGTTCTGTGTTGTGTAACTTTCTCCATTCTCCTGTAACTTCATCCTGCTTAGCCCCAAATATTTTCCTTAGCACCTTATTCTCAAACACCCTGAACCTATGTTCCTCTCTCAGAGTGAGAGTCCAAGTTTCACAACCATACAGAAGAACCAGTAATATAACTGTTTTATAAATTCTAACTTTCAGATTTCTTGACAGCAGACTGGATGATAAGAGCTTCTCAACCGAATAATAACACGCATTTCCCATATTTATTCTGCGTTTAATTTCCTCCCGAGTGTCATTTATATTTGTTACTGTTGCTCCAAGATATTTGAATTTTTCCACCCCTTCGAAGGATAAATATCCAATTTTTATATTTCCATTTCGTACAATATTCTGGTCACGAGACATAATCATATACTTTGTCTTTTCGGGATTTACTTCCAAACCGATCGCTTTACTTGCTTCAAGTAAAATTTCCGTGTTTTCCCTAATCGTTTGTGGATTTTCTCCTAACATATTCACGTCATCCGCATAGACAAGAAGCTGATGTAACCTGTTCAATTCCAAACCCTCTCTGAAATCCTGAACTTTCCTAATGGCATACTCAAGAGCAAAGTTAAAAAGTAAAGGTGATAGTGCATCTCCCTGCCTTAGCCCGCAGTGAATTGGAAACGCATCAGATAGAAACTGACCTATACGGACTCTGCTGTATGTTTCACTGAGACACATTTTAATTAATCGAACTAGTTTCTTGGGAATACCAAATTCAATAAGAATATCATATAATACTTCCCTCTTAACCGAGTCATAAGCCTTATCTAAACTTTATTAAAATTAATAAATAATTTTGTTCATAGATTGCAGGTTTATTATGAAATTATTATTATTAACTGGGGAAGCTGAGGTTTTTAGCTTACATTGACCTTACGCCACTGATTTTTATTGAGGGATGTATAGTTTTTATCATATTCTAGAAGTTGAGGAAACTCGTAAATCCTGTTAGACAGAAATAATGGTTAGACATTTCTGGTCAGTTGCAAATGCTTACGCTGATTACAGCAAGGTTTGATTTGCTTTAACCACGTCGAAAAGCTGTAACCACCAAATATATGGTGCATAACAGTTTGACTTCCTCTTCAAACTACCGTACTAACCATTTTATGCTCATTTATTAAAACGTGAACGTTACGACGGCCACAAAGCAGAATATTAAAGGTGACGGGTCTTTGCGGTTGGTTACCTGCAACACAGAGACGAACACCGTGCAGAATTGATTATGGTTACAACATAACGTGGAGTAACATTTAAAACAAACCTACAGAAATTAAACAGAAGTCTATTACAACCGAGATACGCGGTGTGCTCGTAATAGTGCGGGGTCGTGAATATGAGTCGTGGAAGACCCTTTCAGGACGGGGTAAAAGTGTTGAGAAGTTCAGCGCAATTACAGCCGCCAACAGTTGGATTGCTAACAGGAAAGGACTTTCGTCTAGTGAATGGATATCTAGCCTGAAAATGACAGCAAATTTAGCAGCTGTTCGTTCCGTTCCCGGCAGATCTCTCGACGGTACCCGGTGCAATCATGGCTGCCCGGAGATTGAAACTTCAACACACGTCTTGGGATTCTGTAAACAGAGATTGCTCTTGAGGAACTCTAGACATCATCTTGTAGAATCCAAAATTGCTGCCGCATTAAGAAATAAGGGCTGGATAGTAGAAGAAGAAATCTCTTGTCTAGCTGAAAATGGGTCAACGAGACGAGTAGATATTTTAGAGTACAATGCTGACACTAAACAGGGCATCATTGTGGACCCCACGATACGTTTTGAAGTAGGATGTCGTAAGTCAGCCGAGGTCCACCATGAGAAGAAGTCGATCTATGAGCCTACAGTCAACTATTTCAAGCTGAAATATGCCTTAATTCACGTTGAGGTATTCGGCTTGCTCATAGGTGCTCGAGGGACTATACCAGCTTTTTTCGAAGAATTTCGATGGCAATTTGCTCTGCCAACATCTAAGAGAGATGACATTGTCATAACTGTGTTAAAAAATCCTGTCAAATCCTAATTAATCACATGGTGCCATATTAATAGCAATTGTAATGTTTCATGCCCTTTTTTGTTCCTTTTATTTTTTTTTAAATTCAATTAGTTATGTTTACATATGTAGGGTAAAGGTTGGTAATATTCTGATATGAGTAATATTGTGATAGTTCTTTTTGAGAATTTATTATAATTTTACTGACCGAGAGGAAGATCGGTTTTTTTTGCGTCAACGTATTAAGGGAATGTTCGTGGACAAGCTGCTGCACAAAACCGGCCCTTCTCTCGCTCAGTAAAATTGTAATACATTCTCAAAAGAGCTATCACAATTTCACTTGTATTACAATTTTACCAACCTTTACTATATATTTATTTTTTTGAGGATATACTGAATCCGTATGGGTTACCCTCAACGGGGGGCAGTTTGTAATTGTAATTAATTAATTAACGATAAAAGATTGGGAAGTGCTTTTACAAAATCGATAAATAGTTTGAAAAACGACGAGAGCGAGTTTTTCAATTTCCGAGATTTTGTAATGCATTTCACAAACATGTATTGTACAACATTTTTTTTGCGATCATATTTTTAAAATTGCAAATACAACATATTTAGCACTGAAAATTTAGAGCAATATTATTCCAAATCCATCGCAAAACTGCAATGTACTGGTAATTAAATAACAATAAGTGCACTGTAAAGGTAGGCACTCACTTACCGGAACGGATCCATTCGGTCCGTTCGGATTTTTATTCTTTGCATTATTTTAAAATAAACATCGCCCACTTGGCTGTAACGCCTCTGTCCGCATGACCGGATTCCGTCCAGAATTCTGGCCAGAGAATTCTAAACGGATTTCCGTACGGTCCAAGATCAAAATAAAGAATGTCATGACAAATATACCGATTGCAAGAACTCAAATTGAGGCTAATATTGAGGTATAATGAAATGGATGACGCGAAACTTATTTTATTAAGTCCAACAGTGTGAAGAGCTTTATAATTTATGAAATTAAAATTATAGCAATGTAATATGGAGAAAGAGTTACATCAGCTTCTTGTCTATGCGGATGACGTGAATATGTTAGGAGAAAACCAGCAAATGATTAGGGAAAACACGGGAATTTTACTTGAAGCAAGTAAAGCGATCTGTTTGGAAGTAAATCCTGAAAAGACAAAGTATATGATTATGTCTCGTGACCAGAATATTGTACGAAATGGAAATTTATAAATTCGAGATTTATCCTTCGAAGGGGTGGAAAAATTCAAATATCTTGAAGCAACAGTAACAAATATAAATGACACTCGGGAGGAAATTAAACGCAGAATAAATATGGGAAATGCGTATTATTATTCGGTTGAGAAGCTTTTATCATCTAGTCTGCTGTCAAAAAATCTGAAAGTTAGAATTTATAAAACAGTTATATTACCGGTTGTTCTGTATGGTTGTGAAACTTGGACTCTCACTTTGAGAGAGGAACAGAGATTAAGGGTGTTTGAGAATAAGGTTCTTAGGAAAATATTTCGGGCTAAGAGGGATGAAGTTACAGGAGAATGGAGAAAGTTACACAACGCAGAGCTGCACGCATTGTATTCTTCACCTGACATAATTAGGAACATAAAATCCAGACGTTTTAGATGGGCAGGGCATGTAGCACGTATGGGCGAATCCAGAAATGTATATAGAGTGTTAGTTGGGAGGCCGGAGGGAAAAAGACCTTTATGGAGGCCGAGACGTAGATGGGAGGATAATATTAAAGTGGATTTGACGGAGATGGGATATGATTATAGAGACTGGATTAATCTTGCACAGGATAGGGACCGATGGCGGGCTTATGTGAGGGCGGCAATGAACCTCCGGGTTCCTTAAAAGCCAGTAAATAAGTAAGTATGTAGGTTTTACTACCAGCAATGCCCGTTTATTAATCTTTCTACTATTACTTGTAGTTTAGAAATTGCTATAGTTCGTAGAAGTACCTGCGTATCAAATCTTCATAAAGGCGTACCTATTACTTACACGTAAAACTATTTTTAAAACCAAGAGTGAAAATATGTCATTATCTCCATATGGTCTCCATCCGCTCAACGTTAACTGCCATGTTTATATGAATGAAAATCACTCAGGGTAATTTAATTCACAAAGACCACAGAGAAGTAAGAAGCATTGAATCATTTTTAATCATCCGATAGTACTTTCAACCTAACTTTCTTCATACAGTGTAAAGAAAGCGATAACTATCTGTTAAGAGAGGCATGAGATGATTCTAACAAAATTTTCAACTGAAGTGCATTCTGGCGAAGTATAGCTTTCGCAGAATATCACCTAAGAAAAGAATTCTATTGAAAAAGCTCACAGCTCATGAAATATACATGACAAGAACGAGGAGAGGATACTGACGATTCCAAAGAAAGTGACTGCCAAGTCAACGGTACACGCATTCAATATTAATACGTTTTTAAAAGAATGTCGGACAAAAGGTTGCTATGGCGAAAACGAGATGAAAGGAGGATGCAAAATAACATCTACTGGTTTCGGAACGAGTCTGGAGACAGTTTCATAACATTAGCTATATGAAGTCTCTACAAAAATGTTTATTCCACGTGGACCAAACTGACAATAAGATATAACTTCAGTCTCTTGCACGCCGAAAACTTGGAGAAAATTTGATACTCACCCACCTTATCGTACATCAGCGGCTCTTGTATGTATGTATGTATGTATGTATGTATGTATGTACAGGGACATCATTTTATTTTTACTTGTATTTTATTGTACTGCATTTTTGAATGTACTTCACTCTCACCCCTTTACTAATGTCCTTGCTCCCGTCAGACACACAAACTTACGGCCGCTGTTGCATTCGAAGTCTTCAAGCAGTGAAGTAAACACTGCAGTGTATAGTGTGTTTCAGAATTATGGTTGCGTTTTCTATAGAAGAAAGAACCTATATTAATAATATCGTACTAAAAAATTATACTGAAGAAACGATAAATTAAATTTCAGAGAATATGCTTCAAAATGTTTTTAATAATATGCGAACATTAGTTATCCAATTTTCATTATTTCTTTCATGTTGTTTTATGATCTAGTTATTAATGTAATAACTATGTAAGCAAATGTATTTAATTAGAATTAGAGTCTGGCTGGGCGGAAGAGAAGGCCTACTGGCCTTAGCTCTGCCAGATTAAATAAATAAATTATGAAATTATTATTATTATTATTATTATTATTATTATTATTATTATTATTATTATTAAGAATTGAAGCCTGCATTGTAATGAACGGCAACCATTTTCAGCAACTTGTTTAAAAATTCAGATTAGCTTATTTTGAATTGAGGTGGCTAGAAGCAAAGGGATGCTAGTGACATTTGTAATAACATGAGTTAAGTGCATCCAGTGTAAGCTAAAGTATCTAAAATTTTAGTGGCAAAGGGATATTTTAATCGCATTACACATTAAAATTTAAATAAAAATTTCACCGGTTTTACGAAAGCTTAAATATTTAAACCCCATTTTCTCAAAAGTAACTTAAGTGCACTTACAGCCCTTTACTTATGAGCCTCTCAATTTAAATGCACTCTCTATATTGTATGTTAACACCAATAATTAATATGCTAAATAAAGTAGACATTACATAACGAACATAGCCGCCTGAAAAGTTGAGTTTTTGAAAAAAAAAATGTTACTACTCTACTGTATTTTGATAAATTCCGTAAAAGTGTTAATCAAACTGAAAATCGTAATATCGTATTTCCCTACAACATAAATGGATACACTACTTTTCTCTCCTCCTACACCTAGTAAAATGATTTATTTACATATTGCACTAGTAACATCAAACTCCTGTAATGGAAGGGGGCAACAGTGTTTCCGAGTATAGCCAGGTTAATGTTAAAAATGTTGGTAAAAATAAAGTGATGTCCCTGTATGTATGTATGTATGTATGTATGTATGTATGTATGTATGTATGTATGTATGTATGTCCTGTCCACACCTCTGGAGTAACGGTTAGCGCGTCTTGCCGCGAAAACACGTGGCCCGGGTTCGATTCCCGGTTGGGACAAATTACCTGGTTGAGGTTTTTTCCGGGGGTTTCCCTCAACCCAATATGAGCAAATGCTGGGTAACTTTCGGTGTTGGACCCCGGACTCATTTCACCGGCATTATCACCTTCATCTCATTCAGACGCTAAATAACCTAAGATGTTGATAAAGCGTCGTAAAATAACCTACTAAAATCTATGTCCTTCTACTTGAATGCACTTGTTATAGAGTTTATTCCAGTCCTCGAACACCTGACGCAGGCCCTTGAGGATCGCCTCACATTTCTGGAATCAGTCATCACCGGTGATGAGTCCATTTTTTACATGAGATGGAACAGATGAGTCATGTAACTGTGAGAAAGGCAATGGACTGTTCCCGTAATAGACTGGAACATTTTTTGACTGTGAATGGTTCTCGTTTTAAGCATCTGTTGTAAAGTTTAGTTAATAATAGCGTTTTGTTTATGTTTTATGGCCTACTCTAAACATGATTTTACATACTTATTTGTTTCAAGTTTGAAGTCCACGAAACAAGTTTAATGAATACCGGTAGTTAAAAGACACGAAACGGGTGAATGGGTAAAATTTCTACATATTCATACATAAAATTTACCGCAAAATCGGAATATGTAAATTTTAAGGGAACGCACAGGTGAAATTACTAAATCTTACAGTTTTCATTTTTTTTTTCTCAAAGACCAAGGACCTAGAATAAAATTATGTGACACGTTTCCTTATTAAGATGCAATAAAGGGCAGGAATTTTTTTCAACGTGATTTTCTTTAATTTTCGACGTGTGGAACTATTTATATATTAATTTAATTAATTTATATATAAATGATTCCACACGTCGAAAATTAAAGAAAATTACGTTGAAAAAAATTCCTGCCCTTTATTGCATCTTAATAAGAAAACGTGTCACATAATTTTATTCTGGTGTCCTTGGTCTTTGAGAAAAAAAAATGAAAACTATAAGATTTAGTAATTTCACCTGTGCGTTCCCTTAATATAGGGTGCCATTTAAAAAAATGAAGTTCACTATCACAGCCTGTATGTGCGAATACCTAAATTTTCTCGAAAACTGGTCTCATATTGTATGGTTTATCTCCAACAGCTTTTGTATATGTGAAATTAAAAATTTAAGAAGATATGAGTAATATTCCATTAGTTTTGAGGATATACTGAGTCCAAAAGGGTTCAAATTTGACTAGGACTTAATTTCTTTCCCTTGGATTAAAAATTTATTCATAACACTGCATACACTTTTAGATAAGTTTAGTCTATTTTAATGTTTTCAGAATCACGCAAGCATAGCAAAGACGTTAGCCTTTTCAATGAAATACAACAAAACCCAACTAATGCCAAATAAGTCACTAAGACCAATTGAGGTATTGGGGTTATCTCGTAAGTTTGTTCTATTTTTTGTTAAGTTTAATCTATTCCGCCTGAAGACACTCTATCCTCCGTACAGATAAATCATCATAGTTGCCGAAACACTCCTGCGACATAGTGTTGAACAACTAGCCCCGCTATTTGGATTCGTCAGTACGAGTTTGTGACAGACGTTGGATACAGCAGCGTGGACTTGTGCTTGTTTGTAAAAATAACATGGAAGGCAAAAGAGATACATTGTCGGCATCTTATGCTGTTACTTTATCGTGAAGGTGAAACCGCCTCACAAACCCAACGGAAAATTTGTAGTGTTTATGGAGCAGATGCAGTGACGAATCCGGCATGTAAAAAGTGGTTTTCTCGATTTCAGATGGAAATTTATTCCTGAAAGACAAATCTCGCGCTGGACAGTCTATGGCTACGGACGTGGAAAGAATAGAGAATATTTTTTCAAACTATCCACAGATGACGACTCGGGAAATGGCATAAGGTGGCCAGGCAATTACAGAAACTTGGTTACGTAAATTTTCGCGATATATATGTCTTCCGCACGAACTGAGTGAAGAGAATTTGGTTCAGCACGTTTCCATCTGTGACTATTTAATGATATGTAATCAAATCCTTTTCTGATACGACTGGTGACAGAGATGAAAAGTGGATTGTGTACGACAACGCCAGAAAGAGAAAATCATGACGCAAGAAAAGGGAGTCACCACTATCAGTTCCTAAACCAGGGCTTCATCCAAGGAAGGTTATACTATGCATTTGGTGGGACTGGAAAGGAATTCTGTATTACGAAGTTTTTCTGCTGGTGATACCATCAATTCAGAGAAATACTGTTCTCAATTAGGTCGTCTGAAGGTAGTTACTGAAGAGGAAAGACCAGAATTGGCAAACAGTAGAGGAGTCGTCTTTCATCACGACAACGCCAGACCACATAGGCTACCCCTATTACGAACCGTCAAAAGTTGCGGAATTTCGACTGGGATGTGTTACTCCAGTCGTCCTATTCTCCGGACATTGACCCTTCAGAATTTTGTCTATTCAGTTCCCCGCATAATGTCCTTAATGACGAACGCGTCACTTCCTTGGAACAGTTCATCAGCCACAAAATCACAAAAATGGAATCTATAAACTTCCAGAGAAACTGCAATATATTATTACAATAATAGTTCATGTTGTATTACAAAATACACTTCTTTACAATTCATGTTGGAAAATTTTCAGCTAAGCCTCGTGTTAATAACATATATCAAAATATGATTAATTATTTATTCCGTCAATAGGGTTTAAGCAATGAATTACATATGAAAGAAAAACATATGAAAGAAAATATTGATGTGTTACATCCTATTTAATCTTGATACTAACGTTTTCGCCCCTAATGGGGCATCTTCAGGTACAAGATAGAAGTATCATCTAAAATCAATTACAATACAAGTTTTACATTAGAAAATGCCATGACTAGAATGAAATATGACATAGTGACAATATTATCCATACCAACATTAAATGTCCTGTCAAAATATTAAAAACAAATTTAATTTAAAACAATGTGAATTTGCATAGCAATGCAAAGTAGATCCCCTTGTATGGCATCTCAAATATATTGTGTTGTTGCCAATAAGGTTAATAAAAATACTAAAAATATACAGAATTAAAACCTAATATTATTAAATGTGGAGTCATAAAGCATGTATAACTAATTTCATGGAGCGATTGGAATTCTCGTTAAATGTTCAATGCTCTCGTATAACATCATGCGAGTCTAATCATCATACACGGGTTGTTGAACAGAAGGGATGTGTTTTTTGCCCGTAAACAGTCTAATGGAATAAACTGCAATCCGATGACAAGTTGTTTGTATTCATTTTACTGTACAGAACAATAGAACCGTGTGTAGCTGTAGGCTTGGGTGTTTACTTACAACTTACAATACATATGTTTTTCTGTCATATGTAATTTAATGCTTAAGCCATAATGACGGAATAAATAATTAATCATATTTTGATGTGTGTTATAAAAATACACTTTGTTTACAAAACCTTACTCTCTTATTTGCTTTCAATGACCTTGTGTTTAACATTTTGTAAATAAATACCATATCGCACCACAGTTTCTTCGGCAAATTCTCTGTCGTAGCTGGGGGTGTTCAGTGTTCCCAGGCGTTCTTTGAATGTTTTGTAATGTATCGTACCCCAGATTGTTCGGCAACTTCTCTGTCGTAGTTGTGTTGGGGGTTTGCAGTGTTTTCAGGCGTTCTTAGTGTGCTTATCATCAGGTTTTCTCCGGAGCGGTTGTTTGCGCGCTTTCAATCGGAGACCTCCGGTTGATGCCGCGCAGGTTGTATATGTGCTGCGGCGCAGACATACACTTTCCGCTGAGCATTCCTTTAATCGGATCAGGTAGTGATTCGAGTCCGCTGACGTCCGCGTATCTTTTAAAATAAGTTCTAATTTGTTGTTTAATCTCTCTTTTATGTTAATCTCTCTCTCTTTCTTCGGCTCTTTTTTGTGTTGCTTAAAGTGCTACGTTAGCTGACAGATTTTTTTTTCTAGTTTTGAAATTCATAGTACATGTGGAAAGATGTATTAGTTTTATGTCATTGATCAAATTAATAACATTCAATCTAACTGCAAAACTAACGCAGAAGTAAAGCTTTTCAGTAGCTAATGTAAACATTTGGGGTGTTATTCATAGACATTTCGCTAGTCCGCGCCAATAATAATAATAATAATAATAATAATAATAATAATAATAATAATAATAATAATAATAATAGTAATATGGATCAACAACATGTAGTTCAAATTACGCCTATTCAGAATAAAGTTATAAGATATATGTATTTTAAATGGTTTAAACATTTTTGCCCAATTCGGACACCAACACTACAGCTAAGATCAATCCTTAATATGAAATCTCTCGAACATAGATCACTTTGCACAATTTTATTTCTAAGGAGAATACTCAAACAAAATCGATTCTTCAGATATATTGAAATGAATTCCCTTTTATGCCCCATTTGTTGAGTAACATAAAAAAGTACTTTTCTATATTCCTAGATTAAATACAGTTAGTCATAAAAATTCACTCCTAAGCATGTAGCACGTATGGGCGAATCCAGAAATGCATATAGAGTATTAATTGGGAGACCGGAGGGAAAAATACCTTTGGGGAGGCCGAGACGTAGATGGGAAGATAATATTAAAATGTATTTGAGGGAGGTGGGATATGATGATAGAAACTGGATTAATCTTGCTCAGAATAGGGGCCGATGGCGGGCTTATGTGGGGACGGGTTCCTTAAAAGCCAATAATAATAATAATAATAATAATAATAATAATAATAATAATAATAATAATAATAAAAATAATAATAATAATAATAATAATAATAATATGGATCAACAACATGTAGTTCAAATTAGGCCTATTCAGAATAAAGTTATAAGATATATGTATTTTAAATGGTTTACACATTTTTGCCCAATTCGGACACCAACACTACAGCTAAGATCAATCCTTAATATGAAATCTCTCGAACATAGATCACTTTGCACAATTTTATTTCTAAGGAGAATACTCAAACAAAATCGATTCTTCAGATATATTGAAATGAATTCCCTTTTATGCCCCATTTGTTGAGTAACATAAAAAAGTACTTTTCTATATTCCTAGATCAAATACAGTTAGTCATAAAAATTCACTCCTAAGCATGCAGCACGTATGGGCGAATCCAGAAATGCATATAGAGTATTAATTGGGAGACCGGAGGGAAAAATACCTTTGGGGAGGCCGAGACGTAGATGGGAAGATAATATTAAAATGTATTTGAGGGAGGTGGGATATGATGATAGAAACTGGATTAATCTTGCTCAGAATAGGGGCCGATGGCGGGCTTATGTGGGGACGGGTTCCTTAAAAGCCAATAATAATAATAATAATAATAATAATAATAATAATAATAATAATAATAATAATAATAATAATAATAATATGGATCAACAACATGTAGTTCAAATTAGGCCTATTCAGAATAAAGTTATAAGATATATGT
The DNA here is from genome assembly GCF_040183065.1 of Periplaneta americana. NCBI lineage: Eukaryota > Metazoa > Arthropoda > Insecta > Blattodea > Blattidae > Periplaneta > Periplaneta americana. The sequence goes on along the minus strand of NC_091129.1, from coordinate 9,697,443 downwards.
ATTTTAAATGGTTTAAACATTTTTGCCCAATTCGGACACCAACACTACAGCTAAGATCAATCCTTAATATGAAATCTCTCGAACATAGATCACTTTGCACAATTTTATTTCTAAGGAGAATACTCAAACAAAATCGATTCTTCAGATATATTGAAATGAATTCCCTTTTATGCCCCATTTGTTGAGTAACATAAAAAAGTACTTTTCTATATTCCTAGATCAAATACAGTTAGTCATAAAAATTCACTCCTAAGCATGCAGCACGTATGGGCGAATCCAGAAATGCATATAGAGTATTAATTGGGAGACCGGAGGGAAAAATACCTTTGGGGAGGCCGAGACGTAGATGGGAAGATAATATTAAAATGTATTTGAGGGAGGTGGGATATGATGATAGAAACTGGATTAATCTTGCTCAGGATAGGGGCCGATGGCGGGCTTATGTGGGGACGGGTTCCTTAAAAGCCAATAATAATAATAATAATAATAATAATAATAATAATAATAATAATAATAATAATAATAATAATAACTTTGACAACTAATTTCATCATTGTAGCTACACTGATTCACGTTGACATTTACTCGTATACTAATTCCATACTATGTGAATGGTGAAGAATTTTATTTTTTTTTCGAGGGGTGCTGCACACAAGTCCTTGTTGCACTCACACGGTGTTCTTCTGCTCCACAGCCCCGAATCACGCGGTTCTGCATCAGCGATGAGCAGTGTGGCCGCTCTACCCCTTGCTCTGGCCGGGTATGCGGTTAACGCAGCCTCCAACGTAGCGTGGTTCTTCCCCATGCTGGTCGCCGCCATCGCATACTTCCACTACGAACTCCTCGACCCGGAGTCTCGCCCCATCGACGTCGCCACTGAACTTCTGCATCCAGAATATGACTTCATCGTAGTGGGGGCCGGCTCCGCTGGTACGTAGCCTACCAGTTAATGCAGTTACCAACTTTTACATCCCTCTTCTATTAAGAGATAGATTCTATTTATCCTACATCGGTGTACAGTCTTAGAAAAAAGCTTAGTCGCCCAGATAATTATAAGTCACAGACAGACAGACGGACGGACGGATAGATAGATAGATAGATAGATAGATAGATAGATAGATAGATAGATAGATAGATAGATAGATAGATAGATATATAGATAGATAGATAGACAGACAGATAGATAGATAGATAGATAGACAGACAGAGAGACAGATAGATAGATAGATAGATAGATAGATAGATAGACAGACAGACAGATAGACAGAAAGATAGATAGATAGATAGATAGATAGATAGATATATAGATAGATAAATAGATAGATAGATAGATAGATAGATAGATAGATAGATAGATAGATACATAGATAGATAGATAGACAGACAGACAGATAGATATATAGATAGACAGACAGACAGATAGATAGATAGATAGATAGATAGATAGACAGACAGATATGCAGATAGGCAGACAGACAGACAGACAGACAGATAGATAGATAGACAGACAGATAGATAGATAGACAGATAGAGAGACAGATAGACAGACAGAGAGACAGATAGACAGACAGATAGACAGAAAGATAGATAGATAGACAGACAGACAGATAGATAGATAGACAGACAGACAGATAGATAGACAGATAGGCAGACAGACAGACAAACAGACAGATAGATAGATAGATAGATAGACAGATAGACAGACATACAGACAGACAGACAGACAGATAGATAGATAGATAGACAGACAGACAGACAAACAGACAGATAGATAGATAGATAGACAGACAGACAGATAGATAGACAGACAAACAGACAGATAGATAGATAGACAGACAGGCAGATAGATAGATAGACAGACAGACAGATAGATAGACAGACAGACAGGGAGACAGACAGACAGACAGACAGATAGATAGATAGATAGATAGATAGATAGACAGACAGATAGATAGATAGATAGATAGATAGATAGACAGACAGACAGACAGACAGACAGACAGACAGATAGATAGATAGATAGATAGATAGATAGATAGACAGACAGATAGATAGATAGACAGACACACAGATAGACAGATAGATAGATAGATAGATAGATAGATAGATAGATAGATAGATAGATAGATAAATAGATAGATAGATACATAGATAGATAGATAGATAGATAGATAGATAGATAGATAGATAGATAGATAGATTTATTCGAATCCCGGTCGGGGCAAGTTACCTGGTTGAGGTTTTTTCCGGGGTTTTCCCTCAACACAATACGAGCAAATGCTGGGTAATTTTCGGTGCTGGACCCCAGACTCATTTCACCGGCATTATCACCTTCATATCATTCAGACGCTAAATAACCTAAATGTTGATACAGCGTCGTAAAATAACCCAATGAAATAAAAATATTTACTCTTCCTCAACTTGGTGAGGTTGCCAAAGACAAAGAATGTTAAACAGTAACATTTAAGATGACAGTAAAAAGTCTTACAAGGAATTTGTATACAATAAACTAAAATTTTTCAGTAGATAATATGTCATATAATGAAAATTTGCAGTAAAATAAAAAATACAGATAAAAAAATAAAATGAGAAAATTCAACTAATTTGAATTGAAATACAAGTGTCGCCATAAAACCTGCAGAGAACCCTTGAAAGTTATCGTAGAAATTTCCTTCATTTTTATTGTTGGGACTCCAAATTTATGACAGAATGATAAGAATTGTTTTGTTATGGTCTCTCTAGCGCCTACCATTAATCCGATGACTTCTATATCCCTGAATTTATATGATGTTTTGTAATAAGGGCTAGTTGGTTCATAAATTGTCCTTTTCTCTAGATTAACCTCCTCGGGTTGATTCTGATGCGTCTCGAATCTGATGGTCGGATCGAGAATATAACCTTTTGTCTCTCCAGGTTTAAATGTTATAATATCAATACGCCGATGACTTCCGGTATCCGCTATTCCATGGACTTCTTCTTAGGTAGTGTAGCCATTGGATTAAAGGCATGTTGCGATTACAGACCTGATCTTGCGATGTCTGCTGTTACGAAGAGTTTCGCCAAATGGGCATGAACCCAAGACATGAGCCAAAGTTTCAACCTCACTGTGGCATCGCCTACAGTTGTGTTTTTCTCTAAAATTGAGACAAGCTATTTAAAACTTTCAACATTTTTTTTATTTTTTCTGTGTCACATATTAACTGTTCATCCATACCTAATGTCAAACATTCAGTTTTTCTCCAAATGTATCTGCAATCCCAACTTCCCATATTCTGCAATCTGTTTTCTTATCATGTACGATGCATCATCCATATCCTGTGCGATCACTACCTGATCATCTGCAAACAACAGATGGTGTAAATAATAATAATAATAATAATAATAATAATAATAATAATAATAATAATAGTAGTAGTAAAATAATAATAGTAAATAATAATAATAGTAATAGTAGTAGTAGTAATAATAATAATAATAATAATAATAATAATAATAATAATAATAATAATAATAATGTCAATGCCAGGATTTTTAATAAGTCTGGACTATCTACATCTGAATGGGTAACCTGCCTCAAAATGAATGCCAATTTAGCAGCAGCTAGAGGAGTACCTGGTTGCTCTTTGGACGGATCCCGGTGCAGACATGGCTGCCCGGAGACTGAAACCCTTGCCCACGTCCAAGGTCAGTATAACAGAGGTTTACTCCTCCGAAATGCCAGACACCATCATGTTCGATCCTTAATTGCAACTGCTTTAAGAAAAAAGTCTTGGATAGTGGACGAGGAAGTTTTTTGCCTTGCTACTAATGGCTCCTCTAGACGTATTGACATCATAGCGTTTTCCCAGACTACCAAGAAAGGATATATAATTGATCCTACCATAAGGATTGAAACGGGGAGTAGCTAGCCGGAGGATGTCAATCAAGAAAAGATCAACATTTATCTGCCAACAGTTGATTACTTCAAAGCTTGACAACATTGAGGTGATTGGTCTTCTTATTGGAGCTCGTGGTGTGATTCCCAAGTTCTTTGAAAGCTTCAGGAAGACTTTTGAACTACCACAGACACTTACTGCTGACATCATAACTTCAGTTTTGAAACGCTCTTGCCAAATTCTGAGTCATCATATTCACTCTGTTTAATTTCTCTTTCTTCATTTTATAATTCATATATGTTTATTTTAATTTCTGTCAACAAATTTATGTAAAGATTTAATATTGTAAAATTCATGTAGGAAAGTGTACTGAGTCCTTCTGGGCTACCTCCAATGGGAGGCAGTTAACAATTTAATTAATTTAATAATAATAATAATAATAATAATAATAATATTAAGATGTCATAAGTAAAATTATTGTTTCTCATACCAACCAAGAATACAAGAAACATCTCATGAAATGTAAGTAAGACAAATTTATTATATTGTATTAATAAAATCCATACATAAAAATCGAAATAATTTTGAATTGTATTCTCATAGTTATGAAACAAAAGGTATGAATTATTTAAGATTGTTTGAACCAAAATTCAACACTGTTACAGTATTTAATCATAGTAGTAATTTAGGCCCAAGAATATATAACAAATTTATATTTAAATATCCTAATCTTGTCAATTCGAATAGTTCTAGTATTGAATTTAAAAAGTTATGTATGGATTTTATAAAAATTGAAAAATTGTAAATTTAAATTTATATACTATAATTGAAAATTGTATTGTATAATTATTAATTATAATTGTATTGTATAATTATTAATTTCAATTCAGGAATCCGCCCATGAGCACGAGTTCTACTCTTTCAGGGGCGAGCTTAAGTTTCTCTGTATATTTTATATTTTATGCTACAATTATTAGAAAATAAATACATAAATAAATAAATAAATTTACGTTACTTAAACTACACAAAATTAATTTAGCAGTGAAAATTATATGGAAGCTATTTCCGTTCTATTACAGCGGGTTATTTCGCAAATCATTGTTAAGTTTCTGGGAAAAAAGTGAATTTTACATATTTGTGAACATTATCGACCGCAAAATATATAATAATAATAATAATAATAATAATAATAATAATAATAATAATAATAATAATAATAATAATAATAATAATAATAATAATTCTGTTCTGTTCTTGCGCACTGTTAACTATGTGGAAAGACATTCAGACCACTTTAATTGAATTTATAGCAGTTATGAGATAGTCTCTACTTTCTTTGATCTTCATGAAGCCACATAAAATAAACCACGCCTGGAAACCTACGTAACCTTATCACTCACATCACAATGCGTTTTATTATCCTTATGGCACCATGCGAGAACATGCCGCATAACTTTGGAGCAATGTAATATAATTAAGGCTGGCATTTACAACAATAAACTGTGTGAGGTATTGGGAAGTAAAAGTGCATGCAAATAAAATTATGCATAAAAATAACGGATCTAATATTTTATACGGTTATTAGAACAGAGTACTGAAGAGAATTGATCGAAGTAAATGAAGGTGGCTGAAATACAATCTCTGAGAACTGTGAGATGCATTTCTAACAGGTACACCGTCATACGAATCTATTAGAAAGAAAAAAATTAATATTATCTTTTAAATAGAAGATTTTAAACCACAGTCCAAATTGTACAAAAAATTCCGTTCCTTAAAATGTGACATGTCCGTACAGAGATGATATGTTCAGCAAAAAGATAAACTTTGCATAGAGCAATAAATGATTATAGGCCAGTTCACCCCGGAACTTTCACCCAAAAGACATTTCACCAGCAGTATTTTCAACTTTTGATAAATTCACCCATTGCTATTCATTGTAAACTATTTTGTGTCTTTTGACAAATACATGAGTATATCATATTTTAAATAAATAATTACTTTTGTAGCTTCTTGGTGATAAGTTTGTAATATATTGTGACGTATGTATTGTATTTATTAACATCCCATAGTATTCATACATTGCTTCACAGCTAGAATATGGAACAAGTCTAAAAACTTAATACTATTATAAAGTCTTAATTTATAGTCACAGTCTAGATGAAATATATACAGAAGAGATTTACAATATAGTCTACTAGTACAACACAAAGTTTTAGTATCATTTTCATGAAGTCTTACTGAATTTCGTGAATTCACCTACAGAATAGAAGGCGTGAGAAATTAGATACTTCTTTAATTTGGCCCTAAATAATTTTATGTTTTGAGTTTCATTTTTTATATCGATAGGGAGGATACCATTACAAATTTTACTGCCATATAACGCACTCCTTTTTGATAGCACGATAGACTTGCCGATGGAGTATGAAAGTCATTTTTTGACGTGTATTTATGATATGAACTGTTGAATTAGTTACAAAGTTTCCATACGAGGAAGATTATTAATGAAAAGATATACTGACAAGCCATGGGCATTATCTGTAGTTTTTCGAAAATAGTCCTACACGATTCCCAAGATTTGTCACCTACTATTATTCTAATTACTCATTTTTGTATTAGAAATATACTGTTACTATCTGTGGAGTTTCCCCAGAATATTATTACAAAACTCATTACCGAATGGAAGTATGCAAAGTATATTGTTTTTAAGGTATTGATATTTACTATCTTTTGCATAGATCTAATAGCAAAACAAGCTGAATTTAGTTAGGGGATAATTTCTTTAATATGATTTTTCCAATTTAACACATTATCGATTTTTAAGCCAAGAAATTTGAATGTTGTTGTTATTTCTAATGGGGATATGTTGTTAATTATTGCGCTATAAATTTGCGAGGTTGAATTTGGACAGGATTTAAATTGAATTATGTTAGTTTTGTTACAATTTAATACTAATTTATTGACTGAGAACCAGTCACATATTTTGAAGAGAATTTCCTCTGTTGAAGATTGGAATGCGTTGGAGTGATTGGCTGTAATTACTATACTTGTGTCATCTGCAAATAATATGGGATGACCTACATCTTTTATTAGGGGGGGCCAAGATCACTTATAAACACTAGAAAAAGTAGGGGACCTAATATTGATCCTTGAGGAATTCCATTATTAATAGTTCCCCATGTCGAGTTTGATTTCATAGTTGTATTGATTTCAACTTTCTGTTTCCTATGTATGAGATATGAGTGAATATATGTTCAATTATCTAGTAGGAACAGTAAGAGTAATAACTGCTAACATATTAATACATTTAGGTGCGGTGCTGGCCAACAGATTAACTGAAGTAGACGACTGGACGGTGCTGCTACTCGAAGCCGGTGGTGACGAGACAGAAATATCAGACGTTCCCGTGCTAGCAGCTTATTTGCAACTCAGCAAATTAGACTGGAAGTACAAGACGGAGCCACAAGGAACAGCATGTCTTGGTTAGTAACACTGCTATTGATGGCCATTTAAGATTTCAGATTTTTATAAATGAACATCTGGGAATGAACTATATATATTTTGTATTTATTATTTATCTGATGCTTTTCCAATTCACTGCGGGCTAAAGCAGGAAGATGCACTATCACCTTCACTTTTTAACTTCGCTCTAGAATATGCCATTAGGAAAGTTCAGGATAACAGAGAGGGTTTGGAATTGAACGGGTTACATCAGCTGCTTGTCTATGTGGATAACGTGAATATGTTAGGTGAAAATCAACAAACGATTAGGGAAAACACGGGAATTTTACTTGAAGCAAGTAAAGCGATAGGGTTAAGAGTAAATCTCGAAAAGACCAAGTATATGATTATGTCTCGTGACCAGAATATTGTACGAAATGGAAATATAAAAATTGGAGATTTATCCTTCGAAGAGGTGGAAAAATTCAAATATTTTGGAGCAACAGTAAAAAACATAAATGTCACTCGGGAGGAAATTAAACGCAGAATAAATATAGGAAATGCCTCTTACTATTCGGTTGAGAAGCTTTTGTCATCTAGTCTGCTGTCAAAAAATCTGAAAGTTAGAATTTATAAAACAGTTATATTACCGGTTGATCTGTGTGGCTGTGAAACTTGGACTCTCACTTTGAGAGAGGAACAGAGATTAAGGGTGTTTGAGAATAAGGTTCTTAGGAAAATATTTGGGACTAAGTGGGATGAAGTTACAGAAAAATGAAGAAAGTTACACAACGCAGAGCTTCACCTGACATAATTACGAACATTAAATCCAGACGTTTGAGATGGGCAGGGCATGTAGCACGTATGGGCGAATCCAGAAATGTATATAGAGTGTTAGTTGGGAGGCCGGAGGGAAAAAGACCTTTGGGGAGGCTAAGACGTAGATGGGAAGATAATATTAAAATGGATTTGAGGGAGGTGGGATATGATGGTGGAGACTGGATTAATCTTGCTCAGGATAGGGACCAATGGCGGGCTTCTGTGAGGGCGGCAATGAACTTCCGGGTTCCTTAAAAGCCAGTAAGTAAGTAATGTATTTATTGCTACATAAAATACAAAATAAACACATATCAGTGACTTAGTACACACCCTTTTGAGCAAGCTCGTGTTCGGGGGTGGTTTCTATAAATAACTATTTTGTACTGAAGAACATAACAAAGATTCAATAAAATTACAAAACCTATACAGTTATTACAAAACAGGGATAATTACGAAGAAAAAAGAGGAGAATCAAGTCTAGAACAGAATATAAGTTGGAATGAATACGTAGTATATTGAAATTAAGGAAAAGAAAAAAGGGTAAGAGGACATGATTATACTTAATTTGTTTCTTACATTTATTAAACCAAAAATAACCTATATCAGGATTCATTATCAAAACAGAGTTGTATAAACTTGGCCCGTAACTCTGGCTATGATTTATTCCAGTGACTGTGTAATATTTAGGTTCAGCTAAAGGACATATCAAAAATGATTAAATTATGGTTTATTTAACGACGCTCGCAACTGCCGAGGTTATATTAGCGTCGCCGGTGTGCCGGAATTTTGTCCCGCAGGAGTTCTTTTACATGCTAGTAAATCTACTGACATGTGTCTGTCGCATTTAAAAACACTTAAATGCCATCAATCTGGGCCGGGATCGAACCCACAACCTCGAGCACAGAAGGCCAGCGCTATACCGACTGCGCTACCCGGGGCGACAAGAACATGTCAAATTTCTTCTGATGTTAATAATATCCACCATGTTAATAATGTCAAAACAAATGCTCATACAAATTTTGGCCACCCGAGAGCAATTACGAGAGCAGTCCAGAAGGTAAGTTTCCCTGGGACCGTTTACAGAAAGAAACCACAATTTTTATGAAAAGATTTATTCTAAAAGATATCGGATTTGTTGAACTCGTTTTCAACATATTGTAACTTTTTACTTCAAATTATAATGCAATTTTATTCAAAACAACAATAGTCACTTTCTATAATTGAATGTAAACACTCCCGTCAACAATGGGATTTCCACTCCACACAGCAACACAGTGTTCATTATTGCACTCCACAGACGACAATGACAATTTATTGGGATTATTGAGGACAACAATGTACTGCTAATTTTAACTAATGTTCACAAAGCACTATTTACAAATCAGAACTGTCAGTTATCACTTCACAGTTCGTTTGCCTTGGCTAGTTCTCCCAGCTCAGTCACTCGAGTTCACAGTATCTCCAACCCCAGACCTTCAGAGACAGTCCACTGAACTTCGAACTCAGGTCCCCCAACTGCGGTCCACTGTACTCACACATTTGCGGACACACTCCACAAGTCGAACTCCGGTCTCGAAGCTGGCTTCACTGCTACATTGACTGGCTGACCAACAACTAAACTAAACTAAAGTTCACTCGCGTGTCGTGTTTATAACTAAACCATAGTTTCCGGAACGTACGATTTCGCGAACAATCTTCAGATAAATAGAAGATGGCACCTCTCGAATTCTCTGGATTTCTCCCCTCACTGACGCGGTCGCCGTCTCTCCTCTCTACGCCACAGCACATGCCCCAGGAAGCAGATGCGCGCGCAAATTCATTTGCTGCGCCGAGCCCAAGGCCGACCTTGCCCTCCTTCTGCCGGTCGTGAGATCGTTTCCCGGCTGTCACAATATTACCCACCGTAATTGCGGCATTTGTCATTCCGTGAGATCAACATTTCTATCCCTGTATCGTAGAAGTGTGGCGTTTGGGATCGGAACCAGTTCGTGATAGACGTCTGCTCGTCTTTGTTGATCCCACGATGTGGCTACCCAAGTGGTTAATTTACTTAATTAGGTGGTAATTCTGCGGCTATGAGTTCCTGCGACTACGTACTTTTCCCTAACATGAAGAACCATTGATAGAGTTACGATATTGAAAACAGGCAGGCCATTATAAAAGCTGTAGAGCACTCAGAAGCTTGGAGCTAAGTGTCTCTGTGGATGGCATATGTCACCTTCCAAAGGTGTGGCGACAGTTACGTAATACAGGGAGAGATTACTTTTAATATCTGTAATTATGTCAGTTTTGAATAAATAGGTTTTTCGCTCTTAATGAAATTGTTTCCACTACTTTTCGAATGATCCATATACAGGGTGTTTAAAAAAGTGTCGCACATTTTTACAGGAAGTAGCAATGGTCGAAACTAGAAAAAAAAGTCCCTATAAACGTGTGTCCAGAAACAAATATGTGTTTGACTATGCTGTATTGTGGCATACGACACCCACCTGTCTGTTACGTAGACACTACAGAAGGTGCTCTATGTGGTTACCACGCTTTGTTACACATGCTTGAGCCCTTCTTCTCAGTGAATCACGAACTCTTGCGACCACACATGGCTGTTGTTTAATTTGCTCACATGCATTGGATACACGCTCCTGTAGCGTTTGTATATTGTTGATGGGTGTGGCATACACCAATGTCTTTAAATATCCCCATAGCCAGAAATCCAAAGGATTTAGGTCAGGTGATCGGGGAGGTCATGCTACTGGACCTCCTCGATCAATCCATCGCCCATTAAATCGCCGAGTTAGGTATTGTCGCACCAGGCGTAGAAAATGGGGTGGTGCCCCGTCGTGCATAAACAGAAAGACAGCCTACACTACTGAAAAATGTAGGTACTTACTAACACTTTCATCGTATGAAGACGCAGAATATCTGCATGGAAATATCATATGTACTTCGGTACATTAAAATAATATATATATATATATATATATATATGATATGCGTAAATCACTTTCTGATTTAAGACGGCGTTTATTCCGTCGGATCCCGGCCAAGTAGTCACTCATAACGAGTGCACCTCAACACATGTGTGTGGACTTCAGTCTTACGTTCACAGACATCTATGACGTAGTGCAGAGGGCGGCCACTAGAGGGAACCCAAGAGTTGGAACTTAAACTGAGACGATTCTGTCCTACACCGAGATGGATATCCGGTGTGGCTTAGTGGATAAAGCTTCAGCACGTAGAGCTGAAAACCCGGATTCAAATCCCGGTGCCGGGGAGAATTTTTCTCCGTTCCATTACTCTTTCACCGTATGATTACGCAGAATATCTGCATGGAAATATCATATGTACTTCGGTACATTAAAATAATATACAAATAAAGTGACAGACTTTGTAGTATCCTGGATCTTTGTTTACTACTATATTCTCTGTTTAATTCTGTTGAGGGATGCTATCCATTCTCAAAACATGCACCACTGTTTTGTGTTTTTAAACGAATGACGATCATAGGTCACAATACAGTAAGAATATGCGACACTTTTTTTAAACGCCCTGTATAATGGTAAATTTCTCCAAAGCAGTGGACGCATATACCGGTACCTTCTTCTAAATAAAAAAATTATAAGACAGAATATATCGTAAACTCATAAAATGTCCTGTTTGAATCAGGTATGAAGAACCAGAGATGCAACTGGCCCAGAGGCAAGGTGATCGGGGGTTCCAGCGTCCTCAACTACATGCTGTATGTGAGGGGCAACAAGAAGGACTACGACATCTGGGAGTCGCTGGGCAACCCGGGCTGGGGGTCGGAGGAGGCGCTCTACTACTTCAAGAAGTCTGAAGACAACCGCAACCCCTATCTGGCGAGGACCCCATACCACTCCACTGGAGGGTACCTCACCGTGCAGGAGGCTCCGTGGCACACGCCCCTGGCAGCAGCTTTCGTTCAGGCTGGCGTCGAAATGGGGTACATACCTATTAAGAAATTATTCTCTGTCTATTCGAATGTTGCGGGAAACGTGCATTATTTTATGTAATTAGCTTTTTCTTTTTATTAACTTGTTACCAAAGTTACAATCTGTTGAACAATGTCAGTATTAAATAACAAAATATAGCTCATCGGCATATAGACCGCTTCTAAAATTAAAATTAGTGTTTGAGCCTGTAGATTAAATCTTAAACAGAATATCTATTAAGCCTGTTTAGGTGGAGAATACTGTTGTTCAATAAATTCACTGCTAATGAATTTGGATGGTTTGTTTCTGATACGCGTGACTGTAATTTGCTATTTCTTGTTTGATTCCTGGAATGCGAAAATCACGATTTCTGTTGTTCATGCAACAAAGAACGTTGCCTTGTACGCAGTGTCTTTGAACACACAAATATCTTATTGCCTGCGATATATCTAACACCAGTCCTACTTAATGTTGTTATATCTCTAATGTGTAATAGTACATTATGCAACGAGCCTATAATGGTAGTAATTAAGACGCGAGTATGTTTATGAAACGAGCGCAGGCCATTATAGGCAAGTTTCATACGACTTTTTATGCTCGACCAAATTTCTAACTTGAAATTATTCATAAGTATTCATGTTATTCTTATCTGACTGGGGAGAAGAACTGACCTTGTGCAATATCTCGTAAATTGTGAGATGTGCGCAGACGCGAAAGTATCAATTTTTTCCTAGAAACAAATGTCATTGACCTTGATATAATCTAGAGAGTAAAATAAAGATTAATCTTGATATAACCTTGAAAATGATTTAGACATTGAAAAACGAGATGACAAATTGAATTTATTTGAACATTATTTACAATTAACGTTAATTATTATAGCAACAGAACATAACCTTCTGCGACAGTATTGAATTTCCAGCCTCCGTGACGTTTCGCTATTGTCTTTCGATTGCATATCCGAGAATAATCGATACTTGCGCTTTCATATTGCCACAGTGGTGTTTTCTGATTGGTGGAACACCTGAACTTTAATGAATAGGTGTACTTTAATGAGGTCCATTAAAGGGATGCTACCAGGTGTATAATTACTACATTTCGGCATGGTCGAGCATAAAATATATAAAGAAGTGCATGTGGTATTTGTGGTCCTGGGAAAGGCTTTCGACAACATAGTGGACTGGAATAAACTTATGAAGATGCTGAAAAAAATTGGTGTGGACTGGAAAGAGGGGAGGCTATTAAGTAATCTTTTTGAGCAAACAGATTAATTTAATTTACACCATACACAATTCATCAGTTAAGCAATATGAAAAGGAGAGTAAAAGTCAGGATAGAAGAAGATATGTCAGAGGAATGTGGACTACAACAAAAATGTTCTTTAACACGTACCCTGTTCAATATCTACTTGGAGGACTGAGTGAAGAACTGTTTTCAGAACGTGGAAGGAATGATACTAAGAGGAAGAAGAGTAAAATGCATAAGATTTGCTGATGATATGGCAGAGATAAATGATAGTTGTGAGAAGTATGGGGTGAAGATAAAGACCATGACTATTAGAAGAAAAATAAAAGAAATAAAAGTGCGAATTTGAAATGAGGCAGTAGAGCAAGTGGACAGCTTCAAATATTTGGGGTGTACATTACTATAAGCAGTAACATGAGCTGCTGCCAGGAAGTCAAAAGGAGGATAGCAATAGCAAAGGAAGCTTACAATAGAAAAAGGAGCATTTTCTGTGGACCTTCGAAAAAACAAGTAAGGAAGAAATTAGTGAAGTGCTTTATGTGGAATATGGTACTGTATGGGGCAGAAACATGGGTATTACGAAAAAGTGAAGATAAATGACTGGAAGCATTTGAAATGTAGATATGGAGAAGAATGGAGCGTGTAAAGTGAACAGACAAAATAAGAAATGAAGTTATAATAGAAAGAGTTGGTGGAGAAAGAAAAATTCTGAAACTGATCAGGAAGAGGAAATGTAATTTGAATGTTAAAATAATGAACTTCGAAACTAGCATCCGATTGAGCTGAAAATTTGCATACTCCTTATTCTTAATGCATCTAACAAACAGTTCAAACATGAAATAAACCGGAATGAAATTGTAAAACTATCAAAACTCTGTCCTAGTGTCCCTTTTGGTGTATTGTGTCCGCGAAATCCAACAATAACGAGAATTTATCAAAATTATCAACTTTAAGTGAATAACAGCGCGAAATCACAAAGTTTGATTTTTTTTTTTTTTTTTTTTTGATTATTCAAAGGTTTTTCCACCTCCAAGTGTAAACAATATGTATGTATGTATATTTATTCACACTGCAGTGGGTATATACCCGGTGGCAGTGGTAACTAATTACACTCAATAATGACAATAATAAACTTATTAATTAAAATACAATTAATAATAATACTAATAATTAATACTAATACTAATAACAACAACAACAACAACAACAACAACAGGGAATATACTAAAATAAATGAAACGATCACTTAAAATAACATTTGAAATAAATCTAATTTGTATCTTAAAACTAAGATCGAACTAAAACCCACGAGTATGATATGTTCATATCTGCACAAGTACCTTTCAAATTACACTCATTTCGCTGTCAACTCACTGCAATGGAACTACGACACATTTCACTGATTCTATCCTGATTTCACTAACACTTCAAAAACATTTCACAGTTCAAATACTTTGCACTGCCACTATAAACTATAAAGCTTCACTGACAGGAACACGTTTCACTTACACAGCACACTTCACTGACACGACATACTTCTTCACTGATACAACACACTTCACTGACACAACATAATTCTTCACTGATACAACACTTCAATAACAACATATCATTTACACCCTTTAAATACTGTGTATAATTACCGTCTATTAGTAAGGTCCTTAAGCCTATTTTTAAATACATTTTTGGTTGTTGGTAAAGCCTTTAGTAAGTCTGCAGGTAAAGCATTCCAGTCCCTCATAGTACGATTGAGAAAAGAAAACTTTCCAGTGTCCGTCCTCTGCCTTCTTTCCCTCAATTTATATGAGTGGTCGTTCCTTGAAGAGTAATTTGGCGGCTGCAACCTATTTTTTATTTCTCTCCAGGCAGGCAAACCCTCCCCCCCCGAAAAGAAAGCTACCACACGTCTTCTTAGATCAAGAATTTAATGAACAAATCACTAACAGAAGAATCTTTCCTTCGTCGTCCGACTTTTCATACTGATCTCAGGAAATGACAAATTGTGAATAGCAAAATAAGGGAATTTGTACTTCTAAACAGACAGGAGGCTAAATTGCATAAACAATTCAGATCTTCACGGAAATATCAGAGTAGCCATGCAGAACACTGAATCATTAGCCGGCTACTAACAAGTTGTATTCAACACTTGAAGTGCTCAGACGAGGATTCTACATTAACAGTAATTGGGATAATATCCACAAACGATTAGGGATTTTATTTGAACCACGTAAGGAGATAGGTTTGAAAGTAAACCCCGAAAAAAAAACAATTATATGATTATGTCTCGTAACCAGAACATAGTAAGAGATGAAAATAAAAAAAATAAGAAATTTATGCTTTGAAAAGCTGCAAAAATTCAAGTACCTAGACCAACCCTGTGGAGTAACAGTTAGCGCGTCTAGCCGCGAAACCAGGTGGCCCGGTCTTGATTCCCGGTCGGCGCAAGTTACCTGGTTGAGTTTTTTTTCCGGGGTTTTTCCTCAACCCAATATGAGCAAATACTGGGTAACTTTCGGTGTTGGACCCCGGACTCATTTCACTGGCATTATCTATTTCATCTCATTCAGACGCTAAATAACCTAAGATGTTGATAAAGCGTCGTAAAATAACCTATCAATATAAAAAATAAAAATCAAGTACCTAGTAGCAACAGCAGAAAATATAGTCCACACCTGTATAGAAATTGTCAGCGCATCTGGCCGCGAAATCAGGTGGCTCGGGTTCAATTCCCGGTCGGGACAACTTAGCTGGTTGAGGTTTTTTCCGGGGTTTTTCCTCAACCCAATATGAGCAAATGCAGGGTAACTTTCGGTGCTGGACCCCGGACTTATTTCGCCGGCATTATCACCTTCATCTCATTCAGACGCTAAATAACCGAAGATGTTGATAAAGCGTCTTAAAATAACCTACTAAAAACAAATATAAATGACACTAGTGAGGAAATTCGGTGGACAAGATTTTATCATCCCGTTTGCTCTAGAAAAAGCTTAAAGTTAGAATTTATAAAACAGTTAAGTTATATTACCGGTTGTTCTGTATCATTGTGAAACTTGGACTCTCACTTTGAGAGAAGATGTTAAGGATGTTCGAGAATAAGGTGCTTAGAAAAATATTAGGAGCTGAGATGAATGAAGTTACAGGAGAATGGAGAAAGTTACATAATGCAGAACTGCACGCATTGTTTTCTTCATCTAACATAATAAGGAACATGAAATCCAGACGTTTGAGATGGGCAGGGCATGTAGCACGTATGGGTGAATCCAGAAATGCATATAGAGTGTTAGTTGGAAGACCTGAGGGAAAATATCTTTAGGGAGGCCAAGGCGCAGATGAGAGGATAATATTAAAATGGATTAGAGGGACGTGGAATACGATGGTAGAGACTGGTTTGATATTGCTCAAGACAGAGACCGATGGCGGGCTTATGTGAGGGCGGCAATGAACCTCACAGTTCCTTAAAATTATTTGTAAGCAGTGTGTGTATACATCGACACTAGTGGGAAAGGTGAAGACTTTAGCGTTCTTTAGAAGTCAGAAGTATTCAGTGATCATAAAAGCGTACAGAGAATTTCAAGAGCAAATTATGTTGCTAAATAGAAAAATAAACATTGTTAAAGTTCTAACTAGTTTGTGTGACAGTCGCCGTGAATTTAGTAGCAGAGATCTTCGGTCAACTTGGTTTCCGTGAGCTAATGTTGACAGTGAACGTTTTTTTTCTTTCTACTCAAAAGTCTTGAGAGATTTACGTTGTAATATGAAAGAAGATAATGTAAACACCATGGTAACGTTCTCCTCTGGCAATTGTTTCTTTTTGACTATACTATACGTATTTTAGCTATATACATTAGGCCTATTCTTTTGTTTTCTTTAACTTATTATTCAATATTGTCTTTCGATAATGGATTTACATGCAAGAAGATATTTCAACACAAAATCTAACAGAAAAAGACTCTAAAAACCCCAAATTCCTTTAAATATACCATGTTATCACCGAATAGCAGTAAAAATAACACAGACGTCATACAAAAAGCCTAAGACATTGAAAATAAGGCTGAATTATTAGAAATTATTAAATTATTAAAAGATTAACATCGATTTTCATCAAAAATAAAACGAAAAACGCAGGTCATAACTATGTGACGTTCGGCAGCAGGAACTGCTGAACGATAAAAGAGTTTGCAGAAGTCTTTAAACGGAATAAATATTGACACGCATACCAATAAACGCGTTATGTGAATAACAAATCAAACAGGCAGCAAGATAAATCCCCACATTTTCCGTTTATTTTCTTTTTTATACAATAAAAAGCTCTACGGCGAGCACTCAAGGACTCTGAGATTTGAAGTGACAATCACTGCTCTTATAAATGTCAAGCTTTGTACTGTGCCGCATCGTTCTTTGTACAGAAATGACTTGCAATCAGCTCATGATTCATAAATCCTGTTGATCCAATGACCCAAACGGATCAAGTGTACAATTTTTGGTAACAGTTAAGATAAGAAAACTGTTGCAAGCGAAAATGTTGCGTCATTTCTTCGTGGGAATATTAACTACAATGTCTGTGAAGTGAAAAATTGGTATGTAACTTTTCGTTCTGCAAAGGAATTTTAAAATGTTATATTTGTTCGGATGAACTTTCTACACATTTAAAGGATAAAGCTAAAATTCTTTCAATAATTTATTATCATAATACACTGCTGTCTTAAACTGACTGAGCATATTGGGAATTAAATCAATGGCTTTCCCTAAACATGCTATGAAATATTTCACACAAAACATTTTTTTCTCGAAAAAGAAGCAAACACGAGCAAAATTGTACTCGTATTTAACTTTTTTGTTTGTAATATCTAAAAAAAAAATAATAATAATAATAATAATAACCTTTTGAAGTTAATGACATTACTTACGGTTCACGTGTATACTCCTAAATACCATTGCAAGAAGTAGACATAATCTGTTTTGTCAATTTACAAAAACGTGAAAGAACAGGTATACTGTTCTTAATCTGTTAATAAGTGTCTGTATAAATATTCTTTAAACAACAAAGATTTCATGTTGAAATACAGGGTGATTCACGAGGATTTACCGTCACCTACGGAGCTTATTTCCGAAGATATTCAGAGCGAAAAATGTCATATAAACATTTGTTCTAATCTCAATATTTTCAGAATTACATTAATTTGAAGTTGTTAGTAAACTATCTTTTTTCTTTAGTTTCAAGGGTAAAAGAATATTACAAATAGAGAATGAACTATTCAGAAGTGTCATTTCTTTAATTGGCTAGTGTTCTGAAGCTAAAAATGTGTTGTTAATTGCTTTGTACAGATTTTGATTTTCAATTTTTAACTAAAAATGACATTATTCTTACGCACTTAAGACAAAAATTGTTACAGATCATACGACTTTAGGAATTTCTACAGTTTAATTATGCCTCCTAATGTACAGTCTTAAAGAATTTACAGGAGTGGCGTGATTTGTAACAATTGTTGTAATAAATGCGTAAGAAAATGTAATTTTGTAATTAAAAATTCACAACACATTTTTAACTTCAGAATATTAGCTAATTAAAAAAATGATACTCCTGAATAGTTCATTTTTATATGTAGGCCTAATATTATTTTTACCTTTAAAACTAAAGATTAATACTATTTTACAAACAACTTCAAATTAGTGTAATTCTGAAAATATTGAGATTAGGAAAAATGTTTATATGACATTTTTTGCTCAGAATGTCTTCGGAAATAAGCTCCGCAAAGGACGGTAAATCCTCGTGAATCACTTTGTGTATAAAAAATTAAACTTTAAAATGTAATGTAATTACAGTAGTTTTTATATTATTAATACAGGAAAGAAAATTAATTTTTCTACTTCTGTGTAAAAAAAAATACGTGTCATTTACGTAAAAATGTAACGAGTAAATTTTACCTTGCCAACTCTGGCTCTGAGGCACGGATAGATTCGAAGGAAACGGGCAGCTGTATGGTCGCACTCTTTCTGAGGGTGTTCTACTGACCTGCAGACAGTATATTTTCAGTCCATAGTCAGTCGCTCTGAAAGGGTAGGAGTATGGTCCTTTGATTAGCGAAATGGACGGAAGCTTTGTGTTCTTGTATTTATACCAGGGAAACTAGTGTTAAAAATAAATTCAACATAGTCTGGAGCCACCAGCGTAGATCCGACGATAGCGCGTTTGCCTGCTGATCAGGGTTGCGGTCTGATCCACCCTTCGCCTGATTACATGGGAATTATTTCACGAAAGTACAATATAACAAATTATTGAAATGTGTGACTAGGTGGTAAAAACAATTTTGTGCGAGATCGTGCGTATTTGCTTGTTTTCCGCACAGAACCAATACGCGGTAAGTGTCAAAATACCACATTCAGTATTCCCAACGTAACACACATAACAATTTCCCTCTTCTTACCGCTTAAGCGCGACATTCATTTTACTGCTTTAGGCTTTTAACATATTATTTTTAGAGACGTTTAACATAGTAATAATTATAAATTGGAAACTTACCACTGCAATTTCACCTAAATTGCAATGTTAATTATTGTTTTTAAATATTTGCAAAAATTAAGTAAAGTCTACTACTCCACGAAACTTATTGCATTCCTGATACAAGTAACATTAAGGAAGCCGTGAAAAAATCAACACGATTCCAGATGCGGATGTTATTACTGCAATATGTTATATAAATAATATTGTTAAAATATTAAAATGAAAAATAAATCATTACATAACCTTACCGTTTGTTTTAAGTTCGCATTTATAGACTGGGGGAAAAAAAGACAGACGTATATCACGGCCTGCTGGAGTATAGTAAACACAGAAAACATTTTATAGCAACAATGTTGAAGAAAGATATTTTGGTGTTCCGAAGTTGCCGTCATTAAACAGAAACCAACATGGAGATTTCATTGCAACTAATTAGAAATTCGTCTTTCAGGTATGTAATAAACGATCTTCGCACAAAATAATGTACGATACACGAGCGGTATGTTTGTTTTCATGTTCTCGGAAATTAAAAAAGCTCAACTACGTTTCGCTTTTTCAATCTTTTCCTCCACCATGAAAACGTCAACATACCGCTCTTGTAACGTATATTACTATTGAAGTATTCATTTATAATAATAAATCATTACACTGAATGGCTGAATATACCTGTATCCTCGATTAATCAAAATATGGTTCTACTAGTAAACATTGGCCTAATGAAATATATCCCTGAAATTATTTCCCTTTATCCTGAAACATGGATTACAGTTTTGTTGGTTACATCTTTATTCCGTGGATGTCTTCAATTCTACCGGAGTCTAAATAACCTAGTAGTTGATACAAAGTCGTTAAATACGAGGGTTATTTCATAAATAATGAATAGGTTGATATAACTATAAAGTGGATGACGCAACATCAATGATAATTACGTCAGTTGCAGTTGAAGGATTGAGGAAGAAACACGTATGTTCGTTTCGTCCTTAGCGTACTCTGTGTTTAGGTAACGAGAGCTAGAATTGGAGCCTACACGTGTCACGGGTACTGTGACGATTGAAGCTCAAAGCTCAAATATGTATGTGGAAAAACATACACAAATCCACAGCGGAGCGGAGTTCGTGATCAGCTTACAGAACAGTTTCTCGTGGGCTACTGTTTTTCGTGTCAGCTTAGACCATGGTGTAGACCAAGAAGGCCGAAAATATTAACACAAGAACGAAGTGTGAAACTTGTGGCGGATGCTCTTCAAGAAGATCATTGAGCGACATGTGAAGAATTTTCAGAAGCTACAGGGATTTCACCAAATTCAGTATTCTGTATTTTGAAAAAGAATTTGAAAACAAAAATTCCTGCGCGATTGGTCCCTCACTACTTAACTGCCGAACAGAAGCAGAAATGCTTGGAGATTGCAAACTTACTGACAGGACCATCACGAAAACGAGTAACTGTATTACGGTCCACTGTAAGTTCAAACTCCACTCAATGGGGATATATAGGTTTGAGCACTAAAAAATGAGGAAAATTCGATATTTTTTCTCAGCAACTAATGACTCTTCTTTAAATCTGACATGCTCAGTATTCACTCTTTCTGCAATTATAAGACTACTAGTGGCTTGTGCAGCAAGTGCTGCTGCAAACTAAGTTCGTTAGACGTTCAAATAAAAATTTTTCAGATTTATTTTCAATGTCTTTTTGATAGTTATTTGCTTCCATAATAATGAAACATACTCCCTCTGAATGGATTTTTTTAGGCCAAATACTTTTTCTTGAACCTATCCAACTTCAGTTTTTGAGTTTCAACGTGAAAATGCAAGTTTCAATGTCAGGACGATAGCAGTAGCTATTTCAGGTCATTGTGGATTGTAGGCGAAAGTTAAAAAAATGTCAGGTTTACTAAGTTTTCGAACAATAGCATTTTCGTATAGCTGCTGCATGTAGAACTTGAAATGTAGAGCGTAAAATCATTTTATGCTACTAAGAGATCTTGCTGAAATGATCTGGAGACTACAAAATTTTCTAGGCCTCTTATTTTATCAGTAAGTAATACCTTTTGATCTTTCCTTAGGAACTGTAATTTTTGCGCTCTCTCGAGCCAATACTGAAGACAATGACACATATCAATATCTACACTACACCGCCATTAAGTATATGAAAAAGACCCAACCCCACTGGGTTAATAAGTATAAAAATATTTGATTTTTAATAACAATATTATTATCTTAAGTTTTGTAGTTTTATATAGCAGCCACTCAGTAAATTATAGAAATGAAGATCTAAATTAAGATATTCTCTACATTTACTTACATAACCTCAAAACGTTTCACTTTCATGTCATCAATATATCATCAATATTATGTACAATTAATGAAAAATAGATGAATCATGATATTAACTATAATAATATTTAATTTCCAATGGTAATAATGTCATCAAACCACCTCAAGTTTCGTAGATTTGAATATCCAATACACAGCTGTACTCAGAAAATTATTATACACTGCAGAATCAGTTTTTAATAACAAATTGAATTGAGGTCTGAATATGTCGGCAATCCTGCAGGTCATGGCCTTCGTGTAATAGCCTATTGTTTATTGTAGTGTGTGTTTTGTTATGAAATTCAATCAAGTCGGCCGTGATTCGATAAAATTAGTTCTCAAAACTGACAACAGATGGATTTTGGAAAATAGGAAAATTATGTAGGAAAATTGACATTTCACTAAAACTACTACTTTTCCGAAAAACTTTGGATGCCAGGCATGAAAATGAGGGGTCACTCATTAAAATCCGTTCAGCCGTTTTCCCGTAATTTCCATTACCAGTTCAAATTATATATATATAGATTTTCAGAGTTACTAAATGTTTCGCTTTATGAGTAATTATCATTACAAAAATGTGGCCGTTTTTGTGCACTGATATGCCGTTTTTATGATAATGTTGACAAAATATGAATATTTGAGAGCCATTGGTTTTTCTATTTATTCCTGAATGTTAAATGAACAATATGAACTACAATGTTTGAAACGTCTATAATAGAAGTATTTTTTTTTAAATATCATATGAGATGTAAAATTGTTAATGGTTTTTTTATGTAAAAAGCAATTATTTAAAAATATACTACAAATATGTTACATCAATAATTGTAGTTCACCTTGTTCACAAGATTTTACTGCGATATCTTAAAAACATACCGAGTTATCACAAAAACGGTTTTGAAAAATACAAGTTGTGGGAAATGAGCGTTAAACATATTTTATATGTGTAGAGCTAAATAAACGCACGCTCGGACGTTTATGATCATATCTACCAAAATATTGCACATATCGTAAAAATTCCTTCGCTGGCATAAATATAAATGTTCAATTTTTTATATTAAAATAAATTGAAAACAAAAGATTTTTTACCCTTAAACCTGTATATCCCCTCTCAAAGCACTGTGGAAGAGTAGATTTCTGTGGGGTGTGGGGAGTTGCTACGTAAAGATTCGGTCTTTGGTCTTCAATAGTCACAGCAGGTACCCGAGACACGTGTAGGCTCCATTTCTAGCTCTCGTTACCTAAACACAGAGTATACTATGGACGAAACGAATACACGTGCTTCTTCCTCAATTTTTCAATTCCAACTGACGTAATTTTTATTGGTGTTGTGTCATCCACTTCACAGTTCTGCCAACCTGTGCATTATTTATGAAATCACCTTCATAGATTAAATTAAATGAGACAAAAATATAGTCTCTGTCTCGATTATAATTTCTTTGCAGGAGTTCTAAATATTATTTTAGTGTACCGAAGTACATATGATATTTCCATGCAGATATTCTGCGTCATCATACGATGAAAGACTAATGGAACGGAGAAAAATTCTCTCCGGCACCGGGATTTGAACCCGAGTTTTCAGCTCTACATGCTGATGCTTTATCCACTAAGCCACACCGGATACCCATCCCGGTGTCGGACAGAATCGTCTCAGTTTAAGTTTCAACTCTTGGGTTCCCTCTAGTGGCCGGGTTCAAATCCCGGTGCCGGAGAGAATTTTTCTCCGTTCCATTACTCTTTCATCGTATGATGACGCAGAATATCTGCATGAAAATATCATATGTACTTCGGTACATTAAAATAATATATATGATATGCGTAAATCACTTCCTGATTTAAGACGGCGCTTATTCCGTCGGATCCCGGCCAACTAGTCACTCATAACGAGTGCACCTCAGCACATTTGTGGACTTACGTCCTACGTTCATAGATATCTATGACGTAGTGCAGAGGGCGGCCACTAGAAGGAACCCAAGAGTTGGAACTTAAACTGAGACGATTCTGTCCGACACCGGGATGGGTATCCGGTGTGGCTTAGTGGATAAATCATTAGCACGTAGAGCTGAAAATCCGGGTTCAAATCTCGGTGCCGGAGAGAATTTTTCTTCCTTCCATTACTCTTTCATCGTAGGAGTTCTAAAGACTAAGCCTAACATTCCATCTGTATGTGCGCAGGTACGACAACAGGGACATCAACGGAGAGTACCAGACGGGCTTCATGATCGCGCAGGGAACCACGCGGCGAGGCTCCCGCTGCAGCACGGGCAAGGCCTTCCTAAGACCGGCGCGGCTCAGGAAGAACCTGCACGTGGCGATGGAGTCCCACGTGACGAGGATTCTCATCGACCCGGCCACCAAGCGGGCGTTCGGAGTGGAGTTCCGGCGCGACAGCAAGATGCACGTCATCCGCGCCAGGAAAGAGGTCATCGTGAGCGGAGGGGCGGTCAACTCCCCGCAGCTGCTCATGCTGTCGGGCATAGGACCGCGAGAGCACTTGCAGGTTCGTCCCAGTTTACGTCTTCACAGTTATTACTAGACAACGGATTTATAGGCACTAAAACTAGTGAATATATGCATGCATTTATGCAGTAAAAACGTTGGAAATATGCTCTAAAGCAGGGATGAGACGATATTAGCTCCCAATCATGGTAGAAGAGCTCGCTCGACCTTGATCACGAGCGCATAGCGCATCCACTACATAGCGTCCCAACGTAGACACAGGGATTTACATGCACATTCAGCGAATAAAGGCAACAATTATTACAACAACTTGCGTTACTAAATTTCTGGCAAATTATTCAGTTGTTTAATATACATGTACATATATAAACAAATCGCAAAGGGAAGGGTTTTTTAGGAACAAAAAGAGAAATAGGAAAAGTTAATTGTATGTAAACCATTTTATTGTTGAAAGCAATTATTTATTGTGTAAATAATTCACTTCATTGGCTAGGAGAAACTAATAGGGTCTACCTGCTCGACGTGTGTGATCTCTAAGTACTTTTGAGTATTTGTTGAAAAAATAATGATGGCAATATTGATTGAAATAGAGTATATTGATTGTGTGATAGTGAAAATGTAGTCATTACTCTCCAGTCGTGATTATGTAATGAGTTTTCTTAGAGTGATTTGTGAGATGCACGTAACACGAAAAAACAAATTGATTAAATTAAGATATTGAGAGCCATCGTAATTTTTGGGGTCAGTCATTTAAGGGGATGTGTATGATTTTTAAAACTTCCACAATTTTGGGCCAAAATTTGTGAAATTTAAACTATATAAACAGATCTATAATATCATCTGTACAAAATTTGGTGCAATTAGGTCTAATAGTTTTGAAATTATATTTTTAAGTATATTTTATAATGACGTTACTAAAAAAAGGTCCTTGCATCAAAGTTTTCCAAATGTATAGTTCACATTTGCTCAAAATCTTGAAAATAGTTATTGGAATAAAAGTGAATTAGCTTTTTGAGCTTAGTAATAGCATAAGTTAAAGTGCAATCAAAGATAAAATATTATTTCTAAATTAAAGAAACGCGTAGTCTAATAAAAGTAAATATCTACAAACAAGCAAAAATAAAACATCAATAATACATTTAAAATAAAGAAATAAAAGAAATCTAGATACAATCTACTGACCCAAATGTAAATTAATTTACCTTCGATGTCAATTCCGAAATCAATTTATCTCTCTCTTCTCCTTAATAATGCCTATTTTTTTTCATGTTGCGTCTCATAATGCCGTTTCATGTTGCTTTTTTTTGCAAATGATATTTTTTATGCACAACAAACACTGGACTTCATCACCATGTTCGAAGCATAAATATTGTATCTTCCACTCTTCCTCGAAAGCTTTAAGCGCTTCCGTTCCGTCATGATGCGCTGTGTTCTAAGATCTGTACATCCTTTGGCAATGTTTACAGGTAAAAGAGCTCCGCGCTCGCAGCGGGCATAAAAGAGCTCTCGCTCGAAATTACTAGTCACCATCGCAAGACTGCTCTAAAGAGTGAAAAATATGCACCAAAAAAAAAAGTGTTGATTTTCAATTAAATTCACAATTTTCTCATAAATTTATTCAAGTAAGAAATGTAATGAACTAATTATGAAAATGGAATGATGTTATTCTTTTATTGAATTTATTTAGTAATCAAATTATAATTAGGCCTACTTACAAGAACACAACTATTACAAGAAATTAATACTTCAGGAGAAAAATTCGCTCTGGCGCCGGGGGTCGAACCCGGGTCCTTGGTTCTACGTACCAAGCGCCGGAGCGAATTTTTCTCCTCAAATATTAATTGTCAATATTATAGATATTATTCAGTATGTCAAATTAATAAAATCTATAATATTCTCATAGCTGCAGCGCATATGTCTGTACAGATTACTGTGCACTTGACTGCGGAATCCCGGCCAAACAAGTCACTCAACTGAGTGCGCTCCTTGTATAATGGCAGTTGACATTGGACATATACGTCAACATATATGTCTAACTTGGAGTGAGGCCACAAAGGGAAACACTGAAGAAGGAGAATTCGATCCGGTGCTGTGGATTGAATTCGGCGTAGCTCAGCGGTCAGAGCGCTTGGTACGTAGAACCAAGGACCCGGGTCCGATCCCCGGCGCCGGAGCGAATTTTTCTCCTCAAATATTAATTATCAATATTAAATATATTATTCTGTATGAGAAATTAATAAAATCTATAATAATAATAATATTAATAAATAATAATAATAATAATAATAATAATAATAATAATAATACAAGAAATGTTCGTATTTAAGTATAAAAATATACGGGTGGCATTTTAAATTTCTAAAGGGGGCGGCTGAAGGGTGGGGGGTGAAATATAAAATGCAATTAAGCCTGGTTTCAGACTTCCCCCTCAATATCTAAATTGACGTGTTTTTTGTTTAAATTGAATTCAATTTAAATAGTTATTTAGACTGGGAGGTTTTGAAATGAAAGCCCTGTATAATAATGCACATACATTTATCTCATTTATGTATTTTACAGTCCTCATCCCCTCATAAAATCCCCAAAATTTCCCCCTGGTTGAAAACCACAGCTTTTGGTTATATGAGTGTGCCGCGAGATTTTAAATTACAGCTTTAGTATGACATCAACAAACAACAACAAATGACTTTTAGAAAACATTGAGGTTCATTGCCGCCCTCACATAAGCCCACAATCGGTCCCTATTCTGAGCAAGATTAATCCAGTCTCTGCCATCATATCCCACCTCCCTCAAATCCATTTTAATATTATCCTCCCATCTAGGCTACGTCTCGGCCTCAAAAAAGGTACTTTTCCCTCAGGTCTCCCAACTAACACTTTAGTGTGTCGCATGTTGAAAATGGTTGAAAAACGCTGCTGTTGAGATATGAAGCTTCATACATTCACACAATTTGCGACTGATCATGGCAAATTCAGTTATACAGTAGCGTGCAAATTAATCCGAACAACGTAATTACTTATGCAAAA
The DNA here is from genome assembly GCF_040183065.1 of Periplaneta americana. Classification (NCBI taxonomy): domain Eukaryota; kingdom Metazoa; phylum Arthropoda; class Insecta; order Blattodea; family Blattidae; genus Periplaneta; species Periplaneta americana. The sequence goes on along the minus strand of NC_091129.1, from coordinate 9,669,821 downwards.
ACACTCAAACGGGATAAAAAAAAGGATCTAATACATACCTCAGTAATCTATGTGGCCTCCCTTGTTCCTAATAACAGCTCTGAGACGATTTGGCATGGATTCCACTAATTTCCCACAAATATTCTTCATTTCTTCATCGCGAAACCATACACCAATGAGGGCAGAAATCATCTTCTCCTTTGTAGAACAATCCATTTTTTGCATTCTTCTTTTGCAAATTGATCACAAGTTCTCAATGGGCTTGATGTCGGGTGAGTTGTCTGGCCAGGGGAGTACCTGAATATTCTTCTTGTTGAAGAATTCTGTAGTTTTTCGAGACGTATGGCATGGTGCCAGGTCTTGTTGGAACACACCTCTGCCATCCGGAAATGATTTTTGCAGCTGGGGTACGATTCTGGTTTCCAATAAGTGAATATATTTGTCGGAATTCATCATTCCCTTGATAGGTATTAATGCTCCAGGCCCTTCATGTGTAAAACAACCCCAAAACATTACTTTAGGGGGGTATTTGGGTGCTTGTTGGAGATGAGCTGCTGTTACTTTTTCGGATCCTTTCCGTACGTAAGAAACACGGTGGCCGTGGACCTCGAAATGAGACTCATCGGAAAAAAGTACATTCTTCCAGTCATTCACTGTCCAGTGTTGATGTAATTTTGCCCACATTAAGCGGTTTTTGCACATAACAGGGGTTAACAGTTGCTTCTTAATAGGCTTACGAGCCCTTCGTCCAGCTTCCAAAAGCCTACGCCGCACTGTTGTGACGTGAATATTCGCCCCAGTGGTAGCCATTAACTCGCGGGTTAAGTCGACAGCAGTTAGTCTAGGATTTAATTTACTTTTCCTGACAATTAAACGATCATCTGCAGATGAAGTCTTCATTTTCCAGCCACATTTTCCTTTTTTTTTTCTGGGGTGTGATGGATCCAGTCTCCCTGTATCGTTTTATGATCGAATTAACAGTAGCCAAAACGATGTGACATTCTGCAGCAATTTGCCTCTGTGTCATAGAAGAATGCTCTGCAAATGTTATAATTTTAGACCGTTTTCGTGGAGTTGTATCCATTAATTGTGAAGACGACAGAATGTACACAGGATTGCAGTATTAAGTCTTCAACACAACTGAAATGCTTGTAAGTACAAAACGACAGGCAAACTGTCACATATTATAAAAAAAATAATAACGACAGACCTTCAACAATGGAATTACACGTACTACAGATGTCATTTAAAGCGGTATGAGCAGCTGTGAGGCCAACAATGACAGAAAATGTAAAAATATGTCGTGTTCGGATTAATTTGCACGCTACTGTACATGTACAGTACAGAATTTCTCACAAATTTTGCCTGGATTCCAACGTGAAAGCAAATCCACATAAACAACATCTTTAATTATCCACTTTTACACATATTCCACATCAATAATATTTCTGTCCCCACCGTTTGCCTCCCGGACAGTACGCAATCTTGTGTGGATTATAAAAAAAAGAAGGTGCACTAAGAATGTAATTTAATAAAACAAAGTGTTTCCGCTTTTTAGAGATTCTGATAACACCTTTGATCCTCAAGAGGTTTGTGTTCTGCATGATAAAGGACCATGCTATAAGAAGGCAAAAGGAAAAACTCATGCACGATAGCGGGTTTTCGATTCATAGGAAACGCAGAATGGCCTGGTGAAAAACCAGATATTAAGCCCCGTAACACACTTGAAGTGTTTTTGCTAGCGAGAAATGTGTTGCGAGAAAGAGGCGAAGAGCCTTCCTCCACACACTAGGCGAGTTCTCGCTATCACAGGTCACACCTCGCTATGATCATCTATGCACCGCCTTCATGATTATAGTAATGACTCGTTGGGGGAAATATTATAGGTTATGTATTTACGTATATTGTCGTACTTAAATATATAACCTGTAAGTATATTGTCGTACTTTACAAATTACGTACGAACGCTATGTTGAATCTGAGTATTCAGATGATGAGGAAATGGAGTTACATGAACATATTTTGTTAATGAAAAGAAAAAGTAGGCCTAAAATTAAAACCAGAAATATCTGAAAATCACAGGGCGAGTTTTGGACACTGGTTTCGATTTGAATGATGATACGTTTAGGCGTTATTTCAGGTTGAATGGACCACAGTTTTTTGCAATCCATGATATGATAGAGGATTCTTTGCTATGTTCTGATTAAAATTATGTAAACTGTTAACACATATGGATACATTATTTCAAATGTTTAATCATTACTATTAAATCTCATCAAAATAAAAAATAACCCTATTTATTTTCAGATAATCTGATATTTTTCTCCAGATTTCGTCTTTAAGTTTCGTGTTTTTAAAGTTTTCATCCCGTGTATCACATAAATAGGCTTACGGGTGACATCGTACAAGTTCGATAAGTTTCTGACTGCAATTATCAGCCATCTTTCCTCATTTTCAAATAAAAACAATACAATTCATCGCCACCTGTGATATTACTTCTTTTTCTTTTTCTACATTCAATCGTCATAAAGAGTATAAATGTCAAACATCTTTGATAAATGTGTCAAGAAAATTCGCTGAGCTACCGATTCCAGTGAGAAACTCGCGCAAGGTTTTTGCCTCGAAAGAGAATCTCTTCCAGTGTGTGGACGTCCATTTGAATCCATGTTATCAATTTTTTAATTTTCTCGCAACACATTTCTCGCTAGCGAAAACTCTGCAAGTGTGTTACAGGCCTTATTGTGGCCGTGCAATATGGAGGGACGAAGCGAGTTTCCTTAGAATCGGCAGGATATTTAGGAAATAGCCCTTGAAATAGATGACGTTTTCCTTCATAGGTATTCTGCAAGCCTACTTCAGTATTACCTTGTACTTCACTAATAAATCGGTCTCAAACCTCGAATCCCCTCATTCGAAGCCAATCAGTGGATGGTTGGTCTTGTACAGTAATGATTTTCAATAAGTCTCAGGTTATTATTTAACAGACTTATACTGAATTAAATCAGTAAACTTCAATGCAGGTTGGAAATGATTCACGCTTCATACTTAAGTAAAGTCAGAGAGGTCTTTGAAATAGAACAATGATGTAGCACTAAATTTTACTCCATCAGTAGAAGTTATAAGTGGCATGATTTCAAATGAGAGAAATTTTAACGAACAGTATTGAATTACTCGTATGTACAAAGATATGTCAATATAATAATATTTTATTTGACTATTTCGTTTATATGACGTCATTCGGCCAATGAAGTGTAATGAAATTTTGAATTCAAACAAATCACAGTCATACATCGCGATAATTTCTGCAGCTCGATTTATCACTATCAATTTATCCCATGGTCATTCTTTTTTTAGTCAGTGTTGCTAACTGTTTCCACGTAAATCGATTAGCATGAATCCATTGTACTAAATAAAGTGCGAAATCCTACTTCCACATCTACATCTTCATCTTCTAATTCCATGTCCATTGTATCTAAAGAAAATGACACTCCTTCATAAGAATTGTTCATTTAATTAATGTATTAATCAGGTTATTTGTAATTATAATGTTTAAATTAAATTATGATTTCAGCAGATAATGAAAACGTATTTCTGTTGTAATAACAATAGAAAAGTGCAGTACATGTAATTAACAATTTTAAACCTGTATTTCGCTTTTCTCAATTGGCATTACTGAATAACATTCAATTTCATTATTGCAATACCTAATCGTTATCCATCTATTTCGACTTCACAATGTCTGAATAGGTTAAGAATTCACAAATATACAATATTATTAACATTTTGTGAGCGAATTTTAGGGATATATTATTTACATTTTTATTTTATTCACGAAATAGTCCTAATAAATGTCACTCGAGGTCTGATATTTCCCAAATATCGGCAAATCTCAGACATCTTGTGACATTACTATAGATAATTTTGAGCATTATAGTAATCCTATACCGTCACTATTTATTTCTCCGAACCTAATTGTTTTATTTTTATCTGACATTGCAAAAAAATGTATATATGGTTTCCACTTGCCCTCAAACTATTCGTGTATTAATAATTATGACATACCAACATGAGTTAGGGCACGCCGATCTTGTCAACAGTAACTTCTCTTTTCCCGCTACGGAGACGCTGCTATATTGAAAGTCTGTACGTGTTTACCTGAAAAGAAATAAATATGCACATTATAACACAACACAATGTGATGTAATATTATAATATAATGTAATGTGATGTAATATTATAATATAATGTAATGTGATGTAATATAACATAATAATATAATACAGTCTCATCAGTTTGGGTATGGATAATATTAATTTATTATTATAAAGCTATTATGACAGTAGGAAAAATTTCTTGCTGGTTATATTACGAATAAAAGATGGGAGTTTTCTTTCAGTGTACAACCTGAAAACTCAGTATATGGACTAAGGAACCACCAGTCTGTCGTTTGAAGTGAAAGTGCATATTTGATTCGCTTCACTAGTTGTAAGGATGAGATCAATGACTGCGGATTCAGCTGCTAGAAAAGCCCGAGAATTGTCGCTCCCTAGCCCACGCTGAAACGTTGCAACAGTGGAAAGTGATGGAATTAATACTCACCATTGACCCACTCTGTGGGTGTGCATTTTTTTTATTTTTGTGTTAATAACATTTAACATTAACGTGCAATTTAACTCGAACTTTCTTTCATAAAAATCTATGTAGAAAGATTTCATAATACTACGCGAAATATGTTACCTCTTTTACTGGAACCAAATAAAACACTAAATCTGGGAAAATTAATTCTCCATATTAGGGACGAAGATTATACAATCAAGTTATCAAAATAAATCCAGAATTAAGTAACTTCAATAATAAGTTATTTTCAGCAACGGAATTAAATATTATGTTTCTTTAAACTGAAACTGCAGTTATTTAAGGTTTTTCGTACAGATATTTTTTCTTTCGTTTTTCAACTAATGTTTGCTCAATTTCTACTCGTATTTTTTAATTTCTGAAACTGTCCGTTATTCAACATTTTTCGTACATATATTTTTTCTTTCGTTTTTCAAATAATGTTTGCTCAATTTCTACTCGTATTTTTTAATTTCTGAAACTGTCCGTTATTTAACATTTTTCGTTTAGATATTTTGTCTTTGTTTTTTTCAACTAATGTTTGCTCAATTTCTGCTCATACTTTTTTTATTTATGAAACTGTCCGTTATTTAACATTCATCGTATAGGTATTTTCTCTTTTTTTCAACTAATGTTTGCTCAATTTCTACTCGTATTTTTTAATTTCTGAAACTATTGCTTATTTTACATTTTTCGTATAGATATTTTCTCCTTTTTTCAACTAATGTTTGCTCAATTTCTACTCATATTTTTTAATTTCTGAAACTGTCCGTTATTTAACATTTTTCGTACAGATATTTTTCTTTCTTTTTCTTCAACTAATGTTTGCTCAATTTGTACTCGTATTTTTTAATTTCTGAAACTGTCCGTTATTTAACATTTTTCGTACAGATATTTTTTCTTTCGTTTTTCAACTAATGTTTGCTCAATTTGTACTCGTATTTTTTAATTTCTGAAACTGTCCGTTATTTAACATTTTTCGTTTAGATATTTTCTCTTTGTTTTTTTCAACTAATGTTTGCTCAATTTCTACTCATATTTTTTTTTTATTTCTGAAACTGTCCGTTATTTAACATTTATCGTATAGGTATTTTCTCTTTTTTTCAACTAATGTTTCCTCAATTTCTACTCGTATTTTTTAATTTCTGAAACTATTGCTTATTTAACATTTTTCGTAGAGATATTTTCTCTTTTTTTTAACTAATGTTTGCTCAATTTCTACTCGTATTTTTTAATTTCTGAAACTGTCCGTCGTTTAACATTTTTCGTACAGATATTTTTTCTTTCGTTTTTCAACTAATGTTTGCTCAATTTCTACTCGTATTTTTTAATTTCTGAATCTGTCCGATATTTAACATTTTTCGTTTAGATATTTTCTCTTTTTTTTTTCAACTAATGTTTGCTCAATTCCTACTCATATTTTTTTTAATTTCTGAAACTGTCCGTTATTTAACATTTATCGTATAGGTATTTTCTCTTTTTTCAACTAATGTTTGCTCAATTTCTACTCGTATTTTTTAATTTCTGAAACTGTTCCTTATTTAACGTTTTTCGTATAGATATTTTCTCTTTTTTTCAACTAATGTTTGCTCAATTTCTACTCATATTTTTTAATTTCTGAAACTGTCCGTTATTTAACATTTTTCGTACAGATATTTTTTCTTTCTTTTTTTTTTCAACTAATGTTTGCTGAATTTGTACTTGTATTTTTTAATTTCTGAAACTGTCCGTTATTTAACATTTTTCGTACAGATATTTTTTCTTTCGTTTTTCAACTAATGTTTGCTCAATTTCTACTCGTATTTTTTAATTTCTGAAACTGTCCGTTATTTAACATTTTCGTACAGATATTTTTTCTTTCTTTTTTTTCAACTAGTGTTTGCTCAATTTGTACTCGTATTTTTTTAATTTCTGAAACTGTCCGTTATTTAATTTTTTTCGTACAGATATTTTTTCTTTCGTTTTTCAAATAATGTTTGCTCAATTTGTACTTGTATTTTTTAATTTCTGAAACTGTCCGTTATTTAACATTTTTCGTTTAGATATTTTCTCTTTGTTTTTTTCAACTAATGTTTGCTCAATTTCTACTCATATTTTTTTTTCTGAAACTGTCCGTTATTTAACATTTATCGTATAGGTATTTTCTCTTTTTTTTTCAACTAATGTTTGCTCAATTTCTACTCGTATTTTTTAATTTCTGAAAGTGTTCATTATTTAACATTTTTCGTATAGATATTTTCTCTTTTTTTCAACTAATGTTTGCTCAATTTCTACTCATATTTTTTAATTTCTGAAACTGTCCGTTATTTAACATTTTTCGTACAGATATTTTTTCTTTCTTTTTTTTTTCAACTAATGTTTGCTGAATTTGTACTTGTATTTTTTAATTTCTGAAACTGTCCGTTATTTAACATTTTTCGTACAGATATTTTTTCTTTCGTTTTTCAACTAATGTTTGCTCAATTTCTACTCGTATTTTTTAATTTCTGAAACTGTCCGTTATTTAACATTTTCGTACAGATATTTTTTCTTTCTTTTTTTTCAACTAGTGTTTGCTCAATTTGTACTCGTATTTTTTTAATTTCTGAAACTGTCCGTTATTTAATTTTTTTCGTACAGATATTTTTTCTTTCGTTTTTCAAATAATGTTTGCTCAATTTGTACTTGTATTTTTTAATTTCTGAAACTGTCCGTTATTTAACATTTTTCGTTTAGATATTTTCTCTTTGTTTTTTTCAACTAATGTTTGCTCAATTTCTACTCATGTTTTTTTTTCTGAAACTGTCCGTTATTTAACATTTATCGTATAGGTATTTTCTCTTTTTTTTTCAACTAATGTTTGCTCAATTTCTACTCGTATTTTTTAATTTCTGAAAGTGTTCATTATTTAACATTTTTCGTATAGATATTTTCTCTTTTTTTCAACTAATGTTTGCTCAATTTCTACTCGTATTTTTTAATTTCTGAAACTGTCCGCTATTTAACATTTTTCGTACCGATATTTTTCTTTCTTTTTTTCAACTAATGTTTGCTCAATTTCTACTAGTATTTTGTAATTTCTGAAACTGTCCGTTATTTAACATTTTTCGAATAGATATTTCCATTTAGCTGTAGCAGAAAACATGCGTGACTTTTGAAACGCACTGTATAACTTAGTTATTTTTATCCGATCTATTTCAGGAGCTGAGGATTCCAGTAATCCAAGACCTGAAAGTCGGACACAACCTGCAGGATCACATCGGCCTGGGCGGGTTCACCTTCATGATCAACCAGCCAGTGTCGCTGGTGCAGAGCAGATACGAGAACGTGCCTTCCGTCCTCAAATACGCCATGTTCGGAGACGGTCCGCTCACCGTCCTCGGGGGCGTGGAGGGACTGGCTTTCGTGGGAACAAAATACGTCAACGCATCGGAAGATTTCCCGGACATCGAATTCCATTTCATCTCGGGGTCTACCAACTCCGACGGCGGACGTCAGATTCGTAAAGCTCATGGCATCACAGAAGCCTTCTACAAGAAAGTGTTCAACCCCATCAACAACATGGACACGTGGAGCGTGATTCCAGTGCTTTTGCGCCCGAAGAGTCGCGGGGTCATCAAGCTCAGAAGCAAGAACCCTTTCGACTATCCCCTAATTTATCCGAACTACTTTCTCGATCCCCAAGACATGAATGTGCTTGTAGAAGGCGTCAAGATCGCCATAGCGATGAGTAGGACTCGATCTTTTCAGAGGTTCGGCAGCAAGCTGCACGAGGTGCCCTTCCCTGGCTGCAGCCATATCCGCATGTGGACCGACGATTACTGGGAATGCATGATCAGGACATATTCCGTGACGATATACCATCCTGTAGGGACGTGTAAAATGGGACCCTACTGGGACGCAGACGCTGTGGTTGATCCAGAACTTAAAGTTTATGGCGTTCAGGGACTGCGAGTGGTGGACGCTTCAATAATGCCAACCCTCGTGAGTGGTAACACGAACGCTCCCGTCATCATGGTTGCCGAAAAAGGCTCAGATTTAATAAAGGAGTACTGGATGAAAAAGACTTGATAAATATATTGCATTTGCTTAAGTATTAAGATCTGTACAAATATTTTGTAGAGTTTTTCTGTAAAAAAAACACTGACGCAAAATATGTGTTCTATCAACAAACCCAAATCGACTGATGCTCAATATGCAAAACGTTTCTTTTAATAAATGTTGTAGAATAACAACAAATCAGTGTTGAACTATGTCAAACCGAGTTTTGTTCTGTGTGGTTAAGAAACTTGGACTCTCACTTTGAGAGAGAAGCAGAGGTTAAGGATGTTTGAGAATAAGGCTAAGAGGGATGAAGTTACAGGAGAATGGAGAAAGTTACACAACGCAGAACTGCACGCATTGTATTCTTCACCTGACATAATTAGGAACATTAAATCCAGACGTTTGAGATGGGCTGGGCATGTAGCACGTATGGGCGAATCCAGAAATGCATATAGAGTGTTAGTTGAAAGGCTGGAGGGAAAAAGACTTTTGGGAAGGCCGAAACGTAGATGGGAGGATAATATTAAAATGGCTTCGAGGGAGGTGGGATATGATGCTAGAGACAAGATAAATAATGCTCAGGATAGGGACCGATGGCGGGCTTAAGTAAGGGCGGCAATGAACCTCTCTAAAATAAGTAAATAAAGAAATAAATAAATTTGAATGAATAAATAAATTTGAATAAATTAATTAATTTGAATGAATAAATAAATACATTTGAATAAATAAATAAATAAAATAAGATAAAATAAAAGAAGATTAAATAAATAAATAAATTTGAAGGAATAAATAAATTTAAATGAAGAAATAAATTTGAATAAATAAATAAATTTGAATGAATAAATAAATTTGAATAAATAAGTAAATTTAAATAAATAAATATTTTGAATAAATAAATAAATAAAATAAGATAAAATTAAATAAGATTAAATAAAATTAAAATAAATAAATAAATTCGAATGAATGAACAAATTTGAATAAATAAGTAAATTTGAATAAATGAATAAATTTGAATAAATAAATAAATAAAATACGATACAATAAAATAAGATAAAATAAAATACGATAAAATAAAATTAAAATAAAATAAATTAAAATAAATAAATAAATTTGAATGAACGAATAAATAAATAGAATAGGATGCAATAAAATAAGGTAAAATAATATAAGAAAAATAAAATTAAAATAAAATAAATTAAAATAAATAAATAAATTTGAATAGATAATTAAATTTGAACAAATAAATAAATTTGAATGGATAAATACATTTCAATAAATAAATAAATTTCAATAAATAAGTAAATTTGAATAAACAGATAAATTTCAATAAATAAATAAATAAAATAAGATAAAATAAAATAAGAATAAATAAAATTGAAATAAATAAATAAGTACATTTGAATTAACCAATAAATTTGAATAAATAAATAAATAAATTTGGATAAATAAATAAATTTGAATAAATAAATAAATGAAATAAGATAAAATAAAAGATGAAATAAAATAAGATTAAATAAAATTAAAATAAATAAATAAATAAATTTGAATGAGTAAATAAATTTGAACAAATAAATAAATTTGAATGAATAAATAAATTTGAATAAATAAGTAAATTTGAACAAATAAATTTAAATAAATAAATAAATAAAATAAGATAAGATAAAATAAAATAGGATTAAATAAAATATGATTAAATAAAATTAAAATAAATTAAATTAAAATAAATAAATAAATTTGAATGAATAAATAAATTTGAATAAATAAGTAAATTTGAATAAATAAAATAAGATCAAATAAAATCAAAATAAATTAAATTAAAATAAATAAATAAATAATTAAATAAATAAATAAATAATTAAATAAACAAATAAATAATTAATAAAATAAATAAACAAATAATTAAATAATTAAATAAATAAATAATTAAATAAATAAATAAATAATTAAATAAACAAATAAATAATTAAATAAATACATAATTAAATGAATAAATAATTAAATAAATAAATAATTAAATAAATAAATAAAGAATTAAATAAATAAATAATTAAATAAATAAATAATTAAATAAATAATTAAATAAATAATTAATTAAATAAATAAATGTCTTTTCTCTCTTTTACTCCCTCTCTCTTCAAACAGCAATTTCCTGAGCATGACTGCATAGCGACACCTATTACCCAAATCACAATCGCCGCAAGTCGTGCACTTGACTGTGTAATACGCACCGTTATGTGAACTGTGTACAACTGCCAAGCAGCACGAAGAATGATTAATCAAACCACAAGCTTACTTCCTTCTTACACCGAAGAGAAAGAATTATTGGACATGCCATAACTTCGTCAAGCCGTTAATTGCGAGTGCAATTCTTTTTAGAATGATTTTAAATGTGCCAAGAACACTTGAGCTGGTTTATGAGATATAATTCATTCTAGACATAAATTATGAAAACTTCTCGGAACTATCTGGAAAGAAAAATAGCTTTAAGATCAAGTAAATAATTCTTTCTCTACTATTTTTGATATTGTATATCTAAAACAAACAAGCATGTACTTAAATTGCAAAACAAATGATTTCTGAAAAAAAATAATGTTTTCACATTCACAAACATATAGTAAAACTTACGAAATACACGCATTTTCTGTACAGAAAAGATCATATCTCATAACCTTAATATTTTCAAATAATCACTCTAAAGGCCCATTCACAATGAAAATTAAACATACACATAACGTAAGCATAAAACCTTGTGTCCATGTTATTTAATGAAAGCATTGACAATGAATTACATAAGCATAAACTTAATCTTAATCATAAGACGTTAACATGAAAGTTTGCAAACTCCAAACTTTCATGCTTATGTTTATGCGATTTGGAAACAGTACACAAGCGGAAAGCGTGTTTTCACTTTTTGTTTAACATCTCATGGGCTTTGCCTACAGGCAATATTTTGATCTATTGGCCGTGATGATAGCTAGGCGCGCAACATGGAATCATATGACGAAAAATTGATTATTTTACATCTCCGTTTCTTTGATTTCAAGTATTGAAAGCCATATACTGATTCCATTGTAGTTATTAGAAACATAAATCGAATAGCTACATCGTCAGTCATTGTGCAATTCTCCATTTTTATGTAATAGATTCTGTAGTTTTGTTGATTCGGTATGTTTGTTTCCACACACGTGTTATGTTTACGTTATGTTTAATTTTCACTGTGAATGGGCCTTGGCTACTTAAGTTTGTGGCATATGTTTATGTGTTTATGTTAATGTTTACGTTATGTTTAATTTTCATTGTGAATGAGCCTTAACACTTACATAGCAAAACCGTACAAAATAATGGAAAAATAAGAGTTTCTTGTTTGCAGTTGTATTTACTTTACCATACTGTAGAATCATATACAAAACGTTCGCGAATTATTCTTAATACTTTGTTCTGCAAATATGTAGGTCTACTCTCTGTGAAAGGAGAAAATGCATTAAAAGGCCTGCTATTAGTACATTTTTCCGTAAAGTTAGAGTAGAGGAGAGATACTCGCACCTTTCCTGTTTCTGTGGACTTGAATTTTTAAAACTGTGATTTATTCACGTTTCATCAACAGCAATCTACATTATCGTGTTACAAATAGTCGGTAAACAATGCAATGAATATAATGAGAAGTTTAAAATGGCTATACAACATTGATATCGTTTGTAATACTGGGTGTTTATTTCAAAGTGTGTCATGACGTCACTGTTGTGAGTCAGCGATTTGAAGCGAGTTTCAGCTTTTATGTCAGAGAAGTTGCCTATTAATCAAGGCGTTCTTCAATCTGAACTTGAGAACGTGTACGGTATAACTTGAATGTCGTAGCAACAGATGGCGGTCTGTAAAGTCTGTGTGCTACCATAACCTCTTTCGAACTGTGTTCTGTGCGGGCAAGTCGTACGCAGGGTATTTGTTATCATCGATTGCGTACGGCAACATTCCACAACACAAATCAAATGCTCCGTGTCCATGTTGACCGTCCAAGTTAATGTCAACAAATACGTAAGTAATCGTTTTAACCCTCTCTCCATATCTCGACAGTAAGAAAAAAAAACTCACTTCAGTACGTGTTTCCAAACAGTTCATATTCTTGCCACTACTGGCGTTACCGTACGTATCGGTAAGTAATCTTCAGAATGAACGCCGTACTTGCTAGGCAACTTCTCTCGCATTTAGGTAATACGCCTCTGCGGAAGTGTAGGAAGATTGAATTCTCTAGGCTCATCGGCTAGCCACATGACGACATACAGCGAGCCATGACACATTTTGAACTGAACACCCAGTATTATGCATACGTTATAATTTTCTACATTTAAATATTTAGAATGTAAAAGTGAGAATACGTGATGAATGTGTTTTTATTAACTACCACAGTATCATTTACGAAGTATAATATTTTTTCGATCAATAATAAGAGTGAAAATAAATTTCAGAAGAGGACTAGAAGTACAAATAAAGCCTTTTCTAATAGCATATTTTTAATAAGAAATTTCACTATAAACTAGACAGGACATGAATTCAATGTATAAGCCCTGATCAGTACATAACAGATTGCTCAGTCTTATAGCTTTGACGACAACAACAACATATTCACGTCATCCGCATAGACAAGAAGCTGATGTAACCCGTTCAATTCCAAACCCTCTCTGTTATCCTGGACTTTCCTAATGGCACACTCTAGAGCAAAGTTAAAAAGTAAAGGTGATAGTGCATCTCCTTGCTTTAGCCCACAGTGAATTGGAAACGCATCTGACAGAAACTGACCTATACGAACTCTGCTGTACGTTTCACTGAGACACATTTTAATTAATCGAACTAGTTTCTTGGGAATACCAAATTCAATAAGAATATCATATAAAACTTCTCTCTTAACCGAGTCATATGCCTTTTTGAAATCTATGAATAACTGATGCACTGTACCCTTATACTCCCATTTTTTCTCCATTATCTGTTGAATACAAAATATCTGATCAATAGTTGATCTATTACGCCTAAAACTACACTGATGATCCCCAATAATTTCATCTATATATGGAGTTAATCTTCTCAAAAGAATATTGGACAAAATTTTGTACGGCGTCAACAAAAGTGATATTCCTCGAAAGTTACTACAGTTAGTCTTGTCCCTCTTCTTAATCTTTTAACCCTTCAGGTGTTCAAACTTTAAATGTTCGCTCCAGAAAATCTGCAAGAACTGAATATCATATTATACCTTGGAGCCAAAGAACTTTACACCTTCTACTTCAGTAATGTTAGGCGTGAACTCCAATTAAACCACCTTCAGCAGGTTCAGTACGGTGTCTTGGTCTGCATATTGCTCCTATCTTTTTGCAAGCTCAGAGTTTTAAAACTGACGTCGGCAAATTTTTCAAGCAGTCTGCCTTCTCGCTATTGTAGACAAGCTGAAGCAAGGAAGCTAAGTACTTTACTTCAACAGGATACTGTTTTTTTGTATCGAGTGTGACATACAGGACGTGTGACCGTGTGGGGTAAAATTATCGACAACGTATTGTGCAGTGTTCCAATTTGCTTCAGACATCAAGTTAAAAGCTTTTCAAATGTCCAGCTGTTTCAGTAATGTAAACCGATGTTGATAAGCGAATTTGTGGCATTTATTTCGTGTGTTTGAATCTCGTTATGTGGCGAAGAATTTTGATGATCTGTGTGTATTTCTATCGGAGTGCTGGCTAGATTTAAAAGTGCCATATTTCTCTAACAATGAATCGAAAGGACGACAGACATTCACTGCTTTAATATAAATTTGACTAACATTTTACGATTTTCTTTAAATAACTGTGTCATTTGAATGCGAAAACGATCTAAGTGATATTTTAATACCGTGTTATAAAGAGAAAGTGTACCATATAGGGTATTAGTTCTTGTCGATTGTAATCGACATGAAAAAATAAAGCCACTTGAAATGACTAAATGTGATCTGTACATAAACTAGTTTACACTAGTACTCCGTAAAACTAACTTTCTGATCTGTAAATAAATTAGTATACATTAATACTCCGTAAAACTAACTTTCTGATCTGTAAATAAACTAGTATACATTAATAGTCCGTAAAACTAACTTTCTGATCTGTAAATAAACTAGTTTACATTAATACTCCGTAAAACTAACTTTCTGATCTGTAAATAAACTAGTATACATTAATAGTCCGTAAAACTAACTTTCTGATCTGTAAATAAACTAGTATACATTAATACTCCGTAAAACTAACTTTCTGATCTGTAAATAAATTAGTTTACATTAATACTCCGTAAAACTAACTTTCTGATCTGTAAATAAACTAGTATACATTAATAGTCCGTAAAACTAACTTTCTGATCTGTAAATAAACTAGTTTACATTAATACTCCGTAAAACTAACTTTCTGATCTGTAAATAAACTAGTTTACATTAATACTCTGTAAAACTAACTTTCTGATCTGTAAATAAACTAGTTTACATTAATACTCCGTAAAACTAACTTTCTGATCTGTAAATAAATTAGTTTACATTAATACTCCGTAAAACTAACTTTCTGATCTGCAAATAAACTAGGTTATATTAATACTCCTTAAAACTAAGTTTCTGATATGGAAATAAACCAGTTTACATTAATACTCCGTAAAACTCACTTTCGTGATGATAAAAATTCTAGTGAACAGAAACATTTCTTTAACGCAATCTAGTTTGTCTTTCTAACTACATATTTATATTACGATTTTTGTTTTCAATAGAAAATTCTCATTTTGTAAAGACATAGTAAATAAAAAACCAAAGTACTGTATGTTTACAAAACTCTCTGTGCAATATTTCATGAGTTAAAGTTGTAACATTCTACTGGAGACATGATGTTATAATAGATACATTATAATTAATATTGTGGACATAACATGATGTGCAATATGTGATAGTGCCACATGAAAACACGGATATAACGATTCTATGGAAAAGCACTCAAAACAGAAAGCCGGGGCGCATGCCTTGAAGTGCGGAAGACGGAAATGAAAGTGACGACACTAGGCAATACGACAACATTTAAAATCCTTAAAAATGAAGGCTTTTATTCAAAATGTTATAAAGTACACGGAGCTTAGGTATATAAGTGGATAAGATTAGTTGTACTGTAGCACTGTAATGACCATAATGGGCCTGATATCTGCGGGTCGCATCGCCTTGACATACGGCGTCGGTTTCACGTTCATTCTCCTTGCTCGACTGTTCATTCAGCTCATGCGACCAGACATAGTAGACAAGGAGATGCGCCCAAAAGACCGCACCATTAACGCCATGTACAGTCATTACGACTTCATCGTCATCGGAGCAGGAAGTGCCGGTGCTGTAGTGGCTAGCCGCCTGTCCGAAATAGCCAACTGGACCGTCCTCCTGCTGGAAGCCGGAGAAGACGAACCGCTGCTCTCCGACATACCCCTGTTCATGCCAGCTCTTCAGCTGTCCTCCATGGACTGGCAATTTAAGACAGAGGCGTCGGGTGCCTTCTGCCTCGGCATGACAGAAGGTCGCTGTAACTGGCCACGTGGAAAAGTTCTCGGAGGCTCTAGCGTCTTGAACGCGATGTTATATATTCGAGGGAACGCTAAGGATTACGACCGTTGGGCCGCTCTTGGAAATTATGGGTGGAGTTTCGACGAGGTTCTTCCATATTTTATTAAGTCGGAGGATATGAGGATAGACGAACATATTGACTCCCCTTTCCACGGTCTGGGGGGGCCTCTAACTGTAGAAGAATTCGCCTATAAGACTCCCATTTCCAAGGCTTTCCTGGCAGCCGGAAAGGAGATGGGTTACGAGGTTAGAGACGTGAATGGAGAGAAGCAGACCGGGTTTATGATGTCACATGGGACTTTAAGACAAGGACTACGATGTAGCACCGCAAAAGCATTCCTACGGCCAGCGTCGAAGAGAGACAATCTTCATGTCAGCGTGCGATCTCACGTGACCAAGATTGTCATCAACCCCTGGACGAGGCAAGCTCAAGGCGTCATATTCAAGAAAAACAGAGATGGACCCAGAGTGGTAAGTAACTGTACAGGCGAGTAGTGGGTACAGTGAGACACAAAATATTAAGACATATGTATGCAAGTGATAATTCAAGTATTTTTAAAATCAAGTGCAATAGAAATATACATTAAAACATAGAGTACAATAATACATAAACAAAAATATTAATAAAGAACATAATATACAATACCTGTTTGTCAAAAAATGCAAATGTCTCACTGTTCCCATTCAGGAGGGTACAGTGAGACACCACAATGTCTATTAACGGACATTGAAATTATTTACATTTATTTCAAAAGAAAACAAAAACTTGCTGTCTCTTTATAGGCTTAGCCTTAGAGTAATTTTGATGTCTGACTTCGAAACCATTGAAAAATCTGGAACATTTGGAAAAGTGAATTTTCCATGACATTTCAAATTTTTGCGAAAAAATGAAATGAATTTTTGGTGACAACAAAGCTTATAACTATAAGAATTTAATTTAATTCTTTCTTATTTTTTAACATATTCTTAAATTTTGTTAATAATTTTTTATTTAAGAAATCATTAAAATGTAATGTATCTATTATTTTAAGCTATAGTTCCTAAATTGGTTACTTGTACGTTCATTTTTAATGTTAGTTATTGGTAAATGTAATATAATTACAGTTTGTTTTTGCAAATCATTGGTACATGGGAACAGTGAGACGTCTCAGTGTACGCTTCAACGGCATGTCTCACTGTTCCCTTTACGAATAGTTCGTTTAAAAATGGCGCCATCACTTCAAAATCAAAACAAGAAAGACGAAACTTTGCCAAACATAACCTCAAATCCCATAGTATTAGGTAACAAAACATTCATATTTCTATTTAATTTGTATATCCAATATAACCTTCATTAAACACAAGCCAAAATTTTACTTCTAGAGTGAAAAATTACGAATTATTTTTTCATCACTCACCTTTATAACTAGAATCAAGTATGAAAATACTGTTACTTTACTCATGAAACATACAACTCCACCGTTACCAACATCTCAACATCAAAATTTACCATCTAATAAAAATGTCTCACTATTCTCCTTGTCACTGTACCCACTTCTCCCCTACTACCAGGGCCTTATTCCAAAAACGTATAGTATGATACAATATAAATTGCAACAAAGTTATGGAGATGCAGCTGCCTGTTTCACAAAATTATGTATGACACCATACATTAGTAAATATGTACAAGTGATGTCCTACTAATGATGACGTACGAGTATATACCTACAGGGTGTTTGCATTTACACCTTACGTCTATAGTAAGGTTATGTCATCTCTCTCATTTATATTATTATCGTATTTAAGAAGCTGTGGAAAAATTAATGTTACTAAAATATTTTTCTAAACCTTGTTATCACAATATCTTGCAATTCTGATAGTTTTTAATGTATTTTTGTTAATATAGTGTGAGCACAGCTTCTTCCCAAAGCGATTCAAGTTTTTGGCTTCAGTGGTAATACCAATCTTAGTTGACAGATTACGGTAGCAACAATATTCTGTTCTTTCACCTCTATAGCACTTGATTTAAAACGTTCATTATATTCAAATTCTACTTATATATTTATTTCTTTATAAACTACATGGTATTCAATACCATCCCCATCATTTTTATTGCTACACTCTTAAATTCACTGAGCATATCGGGAATTAAATCAATGACTTTCCCAAAACACGTTATGGTTCATATAAAATATTTTTGCCCTGGTTGAGTGTTAGAGAAGGCCGTATGGCCTTAACTCTGCCAGGTTAAATAAACCATTATTATTACTATTTAGAAATGGCTTCTAAGGGTATATGTACGTGAACGACCATAAATATTGTCAGAAAATGCAGGCTCTAAATTTCTAAAATTTTATAAGGAAATTAACTCACAATTGGACAAAAATTACAAGGTACCACAAAAAGACTTATTGAACTTTAATATCTGATAAAAGTCTGAAAAAGGTTACTTCTTATATTTTTTAGAATTCACATTTTACTTTAAATTAAATTTTCCAATATTTGAAAATTTTCACACATATTATTTCACAACTCCACAACTGTTAGAGATACAAATCTGAAATTGTGTACGCTTATTTAACATGCATTTATGCAAAAGGTAGACTACATTAATGCCCATTTCTTTGAAAATAAAAAAATAGGTCATAAAACATTATGTAAATTTAAATATATTGTATATAGGACAAATAAAAATATTAATTGTATTAAACAACTCTACATGTCTGAGAGTAGTCTACTTTTCAGAAATAAGTGTTTATGACATGCAGAAAAAATATTAAAGATGCCAGAGAGACCATAACAACGTTATGGTTACCAAACGATGTAACTGCAGAATATTTTTCTTTTTTTATACTTTGATAAAAATGGTTTGAAAAATACTATTAATAACCCTTTTTATACTTTAATCAGATATTTAAATTCTAATAAGTCTTGTTATGGTACCTTGTAATTTTTGTCCAATTATGAGTTTATTTTCTTATAAAATTTTAGAAATTTAGAGCTTGCATTTTATGATAATATTTGTGGTCGTTTACGTACATATACCCTTATGGAACCCGCAGGTTCATTGGCGCCCTCACGTAAGCCCGCCATTCGTCCCTATCCTGTGAAAGATTAACCCAGTCTCTATCATCAAATTTATTTTGATATTATCCTCCCATCTACGTCTCGACCTCCCCAAAGATCTTTTTCCCTCCGGCCTCCCAACTAACACTCTATATGCATTTCTGGATTTGCCCATACGTGCTACATGTCCTGACCATCTCAAACGTCTGGATTTAATGTTTCTAATTATGTCAGATGAAGAATACAATGCGTACAGTTCTGCATTGTGTAACTTTCTGCATTCTCATGTAACTTCATCCCTTTTAGCCCCAAATATTTTCCTAAGAACCTTATTCTCAAACATTCTTAATCTCTGTTCCTCTCTCAAAGTGAGGGTCCAAGTTTCACAACATTATTATTAACCGATACTATTATTATTATTATTATTATTATTATTACTATTTCTAGAAAAGGAAACAAAAACAAGCAAATTGTATCAAACTTTTTTATTTTAAATATCTAAAAAAAAAATTAAATTAATGACATTACCGGTATTTATAATTCACTCTACATATAGGCGCTAAGAAATTAAACAAAAACTTACTTGTTTACCTATTAATTCACCTCTTATTAAAAACCCATAACTCGTAATTTCACCACCTACTCGTCGATATTTGAAAAGATCACTATTTTAATTATACGATTATTTCTTCTAATTACAATTTGTAACGAATTGGTACTTTGCTTGCTATTTAGACTACAGACTTGCGGCTGATCAGTATTGTACCACTCGTGTTTTGAAAGACTCGAACTGTGATCAAACAGATAGCGTGGTGGTGTCCGAAAGTTGATGCTGAATGAAAGTATTGAAACAATTTTATTGATTTGAAAGTACATAATGGCTCCTGTTATTCTTACGCTGATGGTACGGTGGTGATTTTCAGTGGTTTAACTTGGAAGGACACTTATAAACATGCTAATGTAGGTATAAATTTGATAAAAAACTGGCTTGATGCAAATTTGCTATCTCTAAATATAACTAAAACTACTTTGGTGCCATTTTCTTTAACAGTCTCTGGATTGAACAAATTGAAATCACTTTCTCATTTAAAATTAATAATCCACAACTCATTTTGTAAACGCTCTACAACCTGTAAATGCCCTTGCCTGAAAGAATCTGTAGATGTGAAATACCTGGGAATTATTGTTGATCAGCACTTGAAAAGGGGTAGACAAATCACCTTTTTATGTAACAGGATCCGTAAAACAATTTAAAAATTTGTAAACCTCCGCCATTACTTGCCTACTCATGTATTACGTTTGGTTTATTTGGCTATAGTTGAATCTCTTATCCAATATGGTATAACTGGATGGGGAGGCATTACAAGAACTGCTCTTCTTCCTCTAATTATGTTGCAAAAAAGTATAATCAAAATTTGTTTGAAAAGGCGACTGGATTATCCTACAAATTTTATCCATTCCGAATTGAATGTTTTTAGAATTGACCAAATTTGTAAATACTCTTTAATGAAATTCTATCATAAAAATAGAATGAAATTTGTAGCTCAGCACATGATCATAATACAAGACGAAATGAAATTCTTAATTTAGTTAAACCTAAATATTTCACATCTGCTGCTTTACTACACAATACAAATTATGGTCCACGTCTATATAATTCGATAATAAAATTTCATCAAGAATTGACTACTTTAAGCAACGAAATTTTCAGATCCAGAATTAAAAAAATTATATGACAGATTTCCCTATATTTACACAGTATTAAGTACCATGTATTGTAAAACAAGTTTATATCTATCCTAAGTATATTTTTTCTATATTATCTTGGTTACTATATCAACATGACCTGTACTAATTATACTACTAATAATAATTTAATATTAATCCCAATCTCAGCATCGTCTCTTTTTTCACTCAGTTATTACTACTATTATTATTTACTAATTTTATTATCATCTTTATGTGACCTTTTTTCTTAAGTATTTTGTCTACAAAGTATGTATATTTGTGCGAGATCGTGCGTATTTGCTTGCTTTCCGCACAAAACCAATACGCGGTAAGTGTGAAATACCACATTCAGTATTCCCAACGTAACACACATAACAATTTCTCTCTTCTTACCGCTTAAGCGCCATATTCATTTTACTGCTTTAGACTTTTAACATATTATTTTAGAGACGTTTAACATAGTAATAATTATAAATTGGAAACTTACCACTGCAATTTCACCTAAATTGCACTGTTAATTATTGTTTTTAAATATTTGCAAAAATTAAGTAAACTCTACAACACCACAAAAATTACTGAATTTGTAATGCAAGTAACATTAAGGAAGCCGTGAAAAAAAATCAACAAGATTCCAGATGCCGATGTTATTAGTGCAATATGTTATATAAATAATTTTCTTAAAGTATTAAAATGAAAAATAAATCATTACATAACCATACCGTTTGTTTTAAGTTCGCATTTATAGACTGGGGGGAAAAAAAAGACAGACGTATATCACGGCCTGCTGGAATATAGTAAACACAGAAAACATTTTATAGCAACAATGTTGAAGATAGATATTTTTGTTTTTAAAAGTTGCCGTCATTGAACAGAAACCAAGATGGAGATTTCATTGCAACTAATTAGAAATTCCTCTTTCAGGTATGTAATAAACGATCTTCGCACAAAATAATGTACGATACACGAGCGGTATGTTTGTTTTCATGTTCTCGGAAATTACTTTTCGCTTTTTCAATCCTTTCCTCGAACATGAAAACATCAACATACCGCTCTTATAACGCATATTACTATTATGTAACGTAACTGTCCCCGAACACGAGCTTTGCTCTTTCGGGGTACTCTAATGTAACGTTCTTTTTAATTGCCATAGCTGTACATTGTATCATAGGTCTACATACCCAAAATGTCTTACCAGTAATAAATTGTAACCTTGATTTTCATTTGTCCACTCAGTTTTTAATATATTTTCTATACGTTGTGAACTTCACTCAGTTAATGTTTCAACTTTTTGAAAAAAAAAAATAAATAAAAATTATCACCACATTCTGTTGCGTTGTATTCGTAAGAACTTACTAAGATTTCTTTGTTGCTTCATAAGCAATTTATTTTACCGTTTCAAAATTGTTTATTGTAAACCGTTTTACGGTAAAATCCTTTATTACTTCATTGAATCCTAATGTCTGATTCCTTTACCTGTAGTTACATTTTCTCTTGGCTCACAATTTCAATATTTGAAATCGTTTTCAAAATAGGCGTCTGATATAAATGTGACAACACCATTGCAAACGTACAATATTTTGATCTGTAGTATCTCAAGTATTGTGACGTTTGTTATGAAGTATTTTGTTTAAATCTATAAAGCACTAAAGTCTGGTGCATTAAAATGCTTTCTCAGTCATGTAGGTATTATGGTAAAAAAGAAGAGTGATATCTACAAGAGCTTGTTCGTAGTTTAGGATGACTGTTTTAAAGTGTTTTCGTGTACTTAATTTTCTTTTAGTTTCAGTACTGAACTCAGAAGACGCATTTTAACACTATTATCTGTTTCGCTTCCACAATCTCTTTTGAAGACTGCCATCATGGGAAGCATTTTACTTAAGAATTATTTTTGAAATATCGTCTCATAGAAGCAAATACCTTACTATAATAATACCGGACAGCTAGCAGTTTTGCGTGCGAACGACGCTGGTGCTGCTACCTACCTGCCGGTGTGGAGATACTCGCGAAACAAGCTGTAATCAACTGCAATGTATATTGTTGCTGGGCTAGTTAGTAGTTTTATTAATCAGTGCTGTGTTAAAATGTCAGGGTGTATATGTACTGTTTAGAATTGTGACAATTGCAGCATTACAAATTGCTCCAAATCGTACTTTCGATTTCCGACAGTTCATAAAACGTAAGTCAACAACATTCTTCTTTAGCAGACCTAATTCCTTCGTCTTTGTGTTGATAGAAAAATACAAATTAGTTAATTTTATTTAGACCTAATAAATGAATAGGAGTTAAAATGTATTGGATTTTAAGGTTTTATCAAATTAAGTTTTATTGTTGTCCACATGCCTTTACTAATTATTACAAGCATCAGATTGCTAACAATTTTATATTTGCAGTTGTCAGCAATGCGTATATAAAGCATTATTGTAAATTCATTCCTAATATCAGATTGATTTTGTCTCGGTAAACCAAAGAAGAAATATGTAACAATTAATTACGGAAAGTAATGCAATATTTCTCATAATATGCACCTTTGATATAAGATAATAATTTTACATTAAATATTATTCAACATTTCTTAAGTGTTTCATACATAATTCCACATTAGTAACTCACGTTTTAAACAATAGTCCGAATATCGCTATGTTAATATTTGTATATGTGGACGTAATTCCATCCCTCTCCGCTAGATGTCAGGTCCGCGATATTTCGCACTCACGCCAATGCTGCTATAGTCACGACGCTGTTATTCCCGGCGTGACTCCTCCTCTTTGCTTACGCCTTAGGAAGTGAAGGCTCTATAAACTCTAGGTAGGTAGTATCGTTCGCCATTTTTGTTCTTTCGTTGCCGAGCTACCAGACGAGGAATCTATTTGCCGCACTGTAAAGTGATGTAGTGAAGTTATGAAAGATGATCTTAGTGATAGTATTTACAATTTTCTATCGTTTATTTTTTCTGAGTGTTGATTGTGGTTAAGAAATTAATGATCAATCTAAAGTGAACTAGATACTCATGTCAAGATTTAATAAGATTATAATGTCGTGCATTAGGTAGAAAAAAGATCCCAATGAGTATAACCGGGTGGAGTGTTACGAGTTAGATGTAATGTAGAAAGACGGAATTATGTATAAATTTAGTTAGAAAGATTAGAATGCTGAAAGGAACGTAAGTGTGTAAGCAAACAGATGGTGGACATTTAAGATCATTAAGAAGAAATTGACTGTTTGGAGTTGGGTTAATAGCGAGAGTAGATGAGTTATGAGTTTAACAGCTGTCGGGATTGCATGATAATTGTAGTTATATTAATAGAAAGTTATGGTGAAACCCGTATACATAAGTTGTGGTACACCATAACTAATATTAATGTTGATGACAAATAAATATCTATCTATCCTCAATCTATTTGCCGCATTGTTAAACCTTATCATGTCGTAGCTCCTATGGTAATAAATCAAACACATTGTAACTGAGCAAATAATTGAGCGGCAAATAACGTCCTAGTGTGCTTTCTGCGAACGCCAACGAAAGAGTGAAAATGGCGGGCGGATGTCTATACTAATAATAAATCTGTAGCCGAAATTTTTCTGGTAATTTTCGATTTTCCAAAAATAATTGGTCCTAACATATACAATTAACCACCCTGAAACCGAAAATCGCTTTTTTGACATTTTTGTTTGTATGTCTGTCTGTCTGTATGTTACCTTTTCACGCGATAATGGCTGAACGAATTTCGATGAAAATTGGAATATAAATTAAGTTCGTTGTAACTTAGATTTTAGGCTATATGGCATTCAAAATACATTATTTAAAAGGGGGGTTATAAGGGGGCCTGAATTAAATAGATCGAAATATCTCGCTTATTATTGATTTTTGTGAAAAATGTTACATAACAAAAGTTACTTTGAAAATAATTTGCGATAAGTTTTGTTCCTTGAAAAATTTTTATAGGACTGATATTTAATGAGATAAATGAGTTTTAAAATAAAAATAACTGCCATCTAAGGCCGTGTAATGAATTAAAAAACAAATGACTTCGTCTATAAGGGGCCTTGGACAGCAACAATCGAAAGCTATGAAAGATAGCCTACAGATAATGTTTCTGTGTTTGTATGAAGTAATATCAGAAGCTAAATTAACCGATTTGTATAATTAATTATTAATTCACCATTGGAAAGTGTAGTTTCTCTAGATGGACATAATGCTATAATGTTATTACAGTAACTTCTGAGTGAATCGAGGACAGGCAAGATTAAAATAGCTTCTTATGCACAGAAAACTTGATAGGCTATTCTGTACATTCGTTTCCTGTATTTCCTAAAATAATTTTTATGACCAAATGAGTGATCTCGGGATCAAAATGATCGCATTTTAATTATGCAAATACAATTTAAATTAAGTAACATAATAAAAGATTTATCCTTATATCAAACACGAATGTTCCCTGGATCAAATGTCTTATTTTAATTATGTAATTACTTTATGTAATTAATTTCTAACGGGTGCAGCGGAGCGCACGGGTACGGCTAGTATCAAAAATTTATCGAGCCTTAGGAAGTGAATTACGTAATCAGCAGCGAATCACAAGACGCACACGTTTAAATGTAGCCGACCTACAACGTGATTGGCTGCCGGAAATAAGAGCGACGGGACTATAGTATATTATTATTACAGTAAGGTATTTGGTAGAAGTGCTGATGTTGCATTACCACAGCGGTGCACGGAGTGAATACCACCAGACCACGATGTTGCAGGTGTTCGCTAACAAGGAAATCATCCTGTCGGCAGGATCAATCCAGTCCCCTCAACTTCTGATGGTCTCTGGAGTGGGACCAAGTGGCCATCTACAGGAAATGGGCATTCTTCCAATCTTGGACGTGCCAGCGGTGGGCGAGAATTTACAGGATCACGTCGCGATAGGAGGAACCGTCTATCTTATCGACAGTCCAGCTTACATGGGCTACACGGGAGCCAGCTTCGTTCTCCCGAAAGCGCTGACGTTGACCTCTATATACGACTTCGCCCTGCACAGACGAGGACCTCTCTACGCTCTACCCGAAGCAGAGGTCATGGCTTTCATTAACTCCAAGTGAGTGAAATTGGCAGTGCAGTGTTTCCTAAAGCATGCGTCTTATAAGATCAATAAACATTTTAATTTGGTCCTCGACAAAAGGAAAGAAGCCTATTTATATATTTACTTATTTACAGACGTGGACAAATTATTAGCAAAATTGAAGATTTTTATAAGTTATTTTTACAAAATATGATTCTTCAGTTTAGACTACAGTTGGCATTTTTGCATATTTCCAAATTATTAGCAAAATTGAAGATTTTTATTACATATTTTTACAAAATATGATTCTTCAGTTTAGACTACAGTTGGCATTTTTGCATATTTCCAAATTATTAGCAAAATTGAAGATTTTTATTATGTATTTTAAAAAATTTTACTCTTAAATTTAAGCTGCAGTTGACATTTGGGATATTTCCAAATTATTAGCAAAACTGAAGATTTTTATGTTATATTTTTACAAAATTTGACTCTTCAACTTAAACTGTAGTTGACATTTTTGCATATTTACAAATTATTAGCAAAATATAAAGATTTTTATTATATATTTTTACAAAATTTTACTCTTCAATTTAAACTGTAGTAAACATTTTTGCATATTTACAAATTATTAGCAAAATATGAAGATTTTATTATATATTTTTACAAAATTTGACTCTTCAAATTAAACTATAGTTGGAATTTTTGCATATTTCCAAATTATTAGCAAAACTGAAGATTTTAATTTTATATTTTTACAAAATTTGACTCTTCAATTTAAACAGCAGTTGACTTTTTTGCATATTTACAAATAATTAGCAAAATATGAAGATTTTTATTACATATTTTTTACAAAATTTGACTCTTCAATTTAAACTACAGTTGACATTTTTGCAATTTCTATCTATTGTAATGATAGAAATATGCAAAATTGTCAACTGTAGTCTGAATTGAAAAGAAATTTTGTAAACAGAATTATCATAAAAATCGTCAATTTTGTTAATAATTTGTCCACGTCTGTATTTATTTATTTATTTTACAGAGGTTCATTGCCGCCCTCACATAAGCCCGCCATCGGTCCCTATCCTGAGCAAGATTAATCCAGTCTCCATCATCATATCCCACCTCCCTCAAATCCATTTTAATATTATCTTCCCATTTACGTCTCGGCCTCCCTAAAGGTCTTTTTCCCTCCGGCCTCCCAACTAACACTCTATATGCATTTCAGGATTCGCCCATACGTGCTAAATGCCCTGCCCATCTCAAACGTCTGGATTGAATGTTGCTAATTATGTCAGGTGAAGAATACAATGCGTGCAGATCTGTGCTGTGTAACTTTCTTCATTCTCCTGTAACTTCAACCTCTCTTAGCCCAAAAAATTTACTAAGCACCTTATTCTCAAACACCTTTAACCTATGTTCCTCTCTCAAAGTGAGAGTCCAAGTTTCACAACCATAAAGAACAACAAGAAATTCTAACTTTCAGATTTTTTGACAGCAGACTGGATGATAAAAGCTTCTCAACCGGATAATAACAGGCATTTCCCATATTTATTCTGTGTTTAATTTCCTCCCGAGTATCATTTATATTTGTTACTGTTGGTCCCAGGTATTTGAATTTTTCCTCCTCTTCAAAAGATAAATTTCCAATTTATATATTTCTATTTCGTACAATATTCTCGTCACGAGACATAATCATATACTTGGTCTTTTCGGGATTTACTTCCAAACCTATCTCTTTACTTGCTTTAAGTAAAATTCCCGTGTTTTCCCTAATCGTTTGTGGACTTTTTCTTAACATATTCACATCATCAGCATAGACAAGAAGCTGATGTAACCCATTCAATTCCAAACCCTGCCTGTTATCCTGGACTTTCATAACGGCATACTCTAGAGCAAAGTTAAAAAGTAAAGGTGATAGTGCATCTCCTTGCTTTAGCCCGCAGTGAATTGGAAACGCATCAGACAGAAACTCACCTATACGGACTCTGCTGTACGTTTCACTGAGACACATTTTAATTAATCGAACTAGTTTCTTGGGAATACCAAATTCAATAAGAATATCATAAAACTTCTCTCTTAACTGAGTCATACGCGTTTTTGAAATCTATGAATAACTGATGCACTGTACCCTTATACTCCCATTTTTATTATTATTATTATTATTATTATTATTATTATTATTATTATTATTATTATTAATATTAGTTTCTGTATTGGTCATCAGTCGTCAATCTCATATCTCATATCCATCGTACGCTTACGACTATTTTGACTAATTGTACGAGGTACGACCGAACTTTAAGTCGTACGCAATTTTGTACGACTATTTTACTGACTAATTTACTGAAGGGACAAAATTATTTTGGAACTGACAAAGTCGGACTATAATAAAAAAATAAGTTAATTTGCCCCTTTTCTAGACAACTTTTCTTCATTCAGTATGTCATTGATTAATATCCCTGATCACACATATATATGCTTTAAAGGGATAAAAGATGCTTTGAAAATAAATATGGTGACTACACTTGCCATGCAAATCATAAATTCGTCATCTTGAGCTCCAGGTTTCATGTACGGTACGGTTATACCAAAGTAACACGAGTTCAGAGCTCTGCTAGCTTCACTGTATGTTCAGCAATGGAAGTATTTTTTTATTAATGAAATAGTACCGCGCTAGGATTAAGAAATCTAGACGCGCTGACATTTTTGCGGTGTCGGATTTGAGTCGACTGCAGGTGGATAAATTTGATGTAATCATCAGCTGCCGCACTGATTGATATTAAATATCTGCTGTTGCGCCGGCCAAAGATAAAGTTTCTGCTGGCTGTTGTTTCCGACCAAGCGTCATCGTGCATGCTTTACCGAAAATGACAGTGTTGATGAAGAAATGGTAATTTGAATGCTAAATGCCATTGTGGATATCAACTATAAGTACTAAAATTCTTGATTGATTGGAGAAATGGATAGGAAATGCTGGAGAATGCTGGGTTTGCAGTGAAAGAATTGCCCTTGGACAGAACACAATGAATGAATATAAATTTATAGGCCTATGGACCACTTTTTTTGGGGGTGTTAAGTGAAATATATTTGTACGCATTATCTATAAAATAGTAAAATGATGAATGTACGGCAATTTTATGCTAAAGTACGACATTTTTCATAAGTTGGTACGACGATTGCGTTTCATTTATCTGCAAATCCTGGTTCCTTCCAAAATTATACGCACAAATTAACAAGTGCGTACAATATCACTGGGACCACTCCTCCATTCTTCCTGTATTCCGCAGGTACGCGAACGAGACCGAAGACTGGCCGGACGTACAGCTGCTCCTGGCGTCGTATGCCGATAATACAGACGGCGGAATATTCGGCAAGAGAGACAACGGCCTGACCGATGAGTATTACGCCGCCATGTATGAACCAATTCTATACGAGGACGCATACTCCGTCATACCACTGCTTCTCAGACCCAGAAGTCGAGGAAGGATTCGTCTGAAGAGCAGGGATCCCCAGGAACCTCCCCTAATCTACCCCAACTACTTCCACCATCCTCAGGACTTAGCTGTACTAGTAAGTGTATCATATTTGATATCTTAACGACAGTAGACCTGGGATTTTTAGGTTCAAAAAATCTTACTTCGGCACTTGGTAAAATTTGTTTATAACTTATAGTCAGTTTACAATGCCTTTTGACATTTTCTGACAGCCAAATATTAATTTACAGTCACTGATAAATGTATCGCACTGCAAGATACCACTCCCCTCTATCCCTTCATAGGTCTTCTCCTAATTGTCTTCTTTCCATAGCTTCCAGAACGCCGTTTTTCCATGTTGTCATAGGTCTTCCTCTTTTTCTTCTTCTTGATGGGGTCCAATGAAATGCCAACCTTGGTAATCTTTCCGTATTCACTCGCAAGATATCCTCATACCATATTAGTTGTTTTGTGAAAATATCCTCTACAATATCATTCTTAACTTGCATTTTCTCTCTGATTATATCGTTTCTAATTTTATCTCTTCTTGAAATACCTGCTGATCGTCTCCAATAATCCATTTCTAAGGCCAAAAATTCATTTTTGAATGCGTTTTGCAATTACCAAGTTTCTGCCCCATATAAAATTGTACTTCTCACAACTGATTCATAAATTTTATGTTTAGTTTCAATTCTGATTTTATTGTCCCATAATACTTGACTAAGAGTGGATATTGCATATTTTCTTTTTTTCAAACGTTCTTTAATTTCTACATGGTTTCTTCCATCATCTGTGATTGTAACACCTAAATATTTGTATTTATTACTATATTTAATAACACCTTTATTTTCAAGTATGAGATTTTGTTTCTTTTCCCCAATGACCATATGATGAGATTTTTCAAAATTAAATTTTAATCCAGAATTTTCATATTCTTCAATGAGTTTCCTGCTCATGTATTCAATATCATCATAGTCTTCTACTAGTACAATTTGATCATCAGCAAATTGTAGAGTATATATATATATATATATATATATATTTGTCACCAACCAAAACACCCATATGCCCACATTTCTTCTTCCATTGGCTTTATTCCGATGCAAAATAGGTTCTAAAATGACAAAATAAGTTTCTGAACAATTATTATTACATTCAGTGGCGTACGCAGAAGTTTGTCAAGGGATGGTCATTATTAAAATTGTTTACAATTTACATTATCTGTATTTTAAATTTGGTTTATTATTATTATTATTATTATTATTATTATAAATTTTACAAATATAAATGATACTCGGGAGGAAATTAAACACAGAATAAATATGGGAAATGCCTGTTATTATTCGGTTGAAAAGCTTTTGTCATTTAGTCTGCTGTCAAAAAATCTGAAAGTTGGAATTTATAAAACAGTTATATTACCGGTTGTTATGTATGGTTGTGAAACTTGGACTATTACTTTGAGAGAGTAACAGAGATTAAGGGTCTTTGAGAATAAGGTTCTTAGGAAAATATTTGGGCCTAAGAGGGATGAAGTTACAGGAGAATGGAGAAAGTTACACAACACAGAACTGTACGCATTGTATTCTTCACCTGACATAATTAGGAACATTAAATCCAGATGTTTGAGATGGGCAGGGCATGTAGCATGTAGGTGCCTAAAAGTTAGTTTTTAAGTGACTAAATTCCAAGGTCTACTTGTAAATAAAGCAAGAGATGGAAAGTAATTACTTTTTAAAGAAGCAGATATTAAATTTTTCTTCACAGATCGAAGGAGCTAAGTTCGGCTTCGCTTTGAGCAAGACCAGGAGAATGCAGAGACTGTCTGCTCGCATTAATCATCTGAAAATCGCTGGATGCAAGAACTTGGACTTCCTGTCGGACGAGTACTGGAAATGTGCGGCACGCCATTACACCATGACCATCTACCACCCGGTGGGAACGTGCAAGATGGGGCCTCCGACCGACCCGAACGCCGTGGTGGACCCCAGACTCCGAGTGTACGGCATCGGCGGCCTGCGGGTGGTGGACGCGTCCATCATGCCTCACATCGTGTCCGGCAACACGAATGCCCCGACCATCATGATAGCCGAAAAGGCCGCAGACATGATCAAAGAAGACTGGCTGCCTTATTGTGAACAAGAGCGTTATCCTCGCTATGGCTAGTTGACGAAGATTATGCAATGATAACTAGCTGTCTGCCATCATTTAGAGACAGATTATAAACTGAAGGTTTGCATGGAGGATTTTCTTGCTCTATTGCAAAAATTAATTATTACACTTCACTTCTTTTGTTTTATTTATAATTTTTGCTAAAGAGCAGGTCTTTTATTGCAAACCGAGCATTCTCCAATCTACCCTGAATCTACCCTTTTTAGGGGGATTGCATTTTTTATCCGCCACACATTTGTTGGTGACTGAAAATTTTGGTTTCGATATCTATATATATAATTTGAACTGGTAATGGAAATTACGGGAAAAGGGCTGAACGGATTTTAATAAATGACCCCTCATTTTGAAGCTTGGAACCCAAAGTTTTTCGGAAAAATAGTAGTTTTCAGTGAAATGTCAATTTTCCTACATCATTTTCCTTTTTTCCAAAATCCATCTTTCGTCAGTTTTGAGAACTAATTAATTGCATTCACGGCCGACTTGATGTTCGCTTCCTTGAGCGAAGCGAGCATCAAGTCGGCCGTGTTGCATTTCAGAATAAAACAAAACACACACTACAATAAACAATAGGCTATTACACGAAGGCCATGGCCTACAGGATTGCTGACATAGAGTTCAGACGGCTCAGATTCTTTCCCATCATAATGCCAATATGTCGATCTTCATTTGTGCAATTTTTTGATAACGTATAAAAAATAATTTGTGCGAGATTGTGCGTATTTGCTTGTTTTCCGCACAAAACCAATACGCGGTAAGTGTGAAATACCACATTCAGTATTCCCAACGTAACACACATAACAATTTCCCTCTTCTTACCGCTTAAGCGCAACATTCATTTTACTGCTTTATGCTTTTAACTTATTATTTTTAGAGACATTTAACATAGTAATAATTATAAATTGGAAACTTACCAATGCAATTTCACCTAAATTGCAATGTTAATTATTGTTTTTAAATATTTGCAAACATTAAGTAAACTCTACTACTCCACGAAACTTATTGCATTCGTGATGCAAGTAACATTAAGGAAGCCGTGAAAAAATCAACAAGATTCCAGATGCCGATGTTATTACTGCAATATGTTATATAAATAATATTGTTAAAATATTAAAATAAAAAATAAATCATTACATAATCTTACCGTTTGTTTTAAGTTCGCATTTATAGACTGGGGGAAAAAAAAGACAGACGTATATCACGGCCTGCTGGAGTACAGTAAACACAGAAAACATTTTATAGCAACAATGTTGAAGAGAGATATTTTTGTTTTCCAAAATTGCCGTCATTGAACAGAAACCAAGATGGAGATTTCATTGCAACTATTAGAAATTCGTCTTTCAGGTACGTAATAAACGATCTTCGCACAAAATAATGTACGATACACGAGCGGTATGTTTGTTTTCATGTTCTCGGAAATTAAAAAAGCTCAACTACGTTTCGCTTTTTCAATCTTTTCCTCGAACATGAAAACGTCAACATACCGCTCTTGTAACGCATATTACTATAATGCAACACATAATGCTATACTGATATATGAAAGTGAAACCATTTGGGGCTTTATGTAAATAGACGCAGAGAAAGAATATTTTATATTAGATCTTCATTTCTATAGTTTATATAGGGCTATAGCCGTTACTCAGTAAACTTATGTTACTGAAAACTATAAAACTTACGTAAGGTAACAATATTGTCATTAAAAATGAGATACTTTTACAATTATTAATCAAGTGGTGTGGGTCCTTTTCATATAGGTATGTAATGGCAGTGTGATATAGATATTTATATATCTGATTCTCTAACTTTCCTTGGTAGTAATTGAGTCTTGCTTCCTATTTTAGCTGCGTCGTAAACTACATCAAAATTAATTTCATATTCCTTTGGTTTAATTGATTAGATTTGTGATCGCTGCCAAGCATATTTTGTTGTAGGGAAAATAGCATGCCATTTCACTTCTTGCTACCGTGACAAGCAAGTTTATTTTCCGCAACCAGCAACAAATGAAACACTGAAGATGCTAACGATTTATGATGGACAATTTTATTTAGGGCGCATATAAGATTCTACAACTCTGACATATCATTCGCCTCATTTTCCACATCTCAGCAATAAATTCCTCACAACAGCCTATATTACATAAAATATACGAAATAACATTCATTGTTACACAAATTAATCCATCAGTATTTGATAGATCAGTATTGTCTGGAAGAAGCGCAAAAAATTACAATTCCTAAGAAAAGACCAAAAGGTATTACTTACTTATAAAATAAGAGGCCTACAAGATTTTGTAGTCTCTTGATCACCTCAGCAAGATCTCTCAGTGGGAAAAAGTAATTCTGCCCGCGAAACATGCAGCAGCTATACCATAATGCTAAGTCTTTTGTTCAAAGCATGACAAACCTTACATTTTCTTAACTTTCACATACAAT
This sequence comes from Periplaneta americana, assembly GCF_040183065.1. Classification (NCBI taxonomy): domain Eukaryota; kingdom Metazoa; phylum Arthropoda; class Insecta; order Blattodea; family Blattidae; genus Periplaneta; species Periplaneta americana. Next base: position 9,635,728 of record NC_091129.1, on the reverse strand, counting down.
CAGCAATGACCCGAAATAGCTACTGCATTACTCCCACATGAAAAACCCACTGATCATCCTGACATTGTTACTAGCGATTTCGCATTGAAACTCAAGAACTGAAGACGGATAGGTTCAAGGAAAAGTATTTGGCAAAAAAACATTCAGAGGGATATGTTTCATTACTATGGAAGCAAATAACTATCAACATGTCTGGTATTCTTCATTGAAAATAAATCTGAACAATTTTTTTTTTAACTTTTTATGGACTTAGTTTGCAGCAATTGCTGCACAAGCCACTAGTATTCATTACAGAGAGAACTGTAGGCAAATATATCAACTGTTGTGTGTGTTTGTTTTGGACTAGAACAGACGCAAGTTTGTTCCTGCATGAGCTATAAGCTGTACATATTGGTGTACGTGATGTATTACAATTTCCAAAACAAAGATAAAAGTGTAAAAATTTCATATAATTAGTTCATATATGCAAGAAGGGCTTTCTATGAAGTTTTATAATTATTATTGTGACTCCAAGCATACTTCTGCACTGCTGAATGTGTTAATGCAACAAATCAGAAGTGCATTAATATTGTCGATGATATTCAGCGTCATAGTGACAAAATGTGAAGCGGGGTCCCAAATTAAATTTTCCAATCCTTATTTTCTCAAAATAAATACAGTGAAACAGTTAAAAATCCTGGCATTTTTATGGCTAGCGATCTAAATTGGAACACTCAAGTAACACACATTTGCAAAAAAATATTTTCTCAACTTCACTCCTTGTTCCACATGAAAGAATTTCTACCACTTAGTCTAAAGAAGAATCTTATTCAGACGCTTGTAATGCCCCATTTTGATTATTGCGATTCCTTGCTAACTAATGTAAGTTCACTCTTAGCTGAGGGACTACAACGTGTTCATAATGTGTGCATACGAATCATCTGCAATACTCGTAAATTTGACCATATAACACCTTGCCTCCAGTTACTTTCATGGGGCGTCTGAAGGAACGAAGAACAATACATTCACTATCTCTTCTGTTTAGAATCATGCATACTTCTACTCCGAATTATCTCTTATCGCGCTTTCAATTTCTTACAACTCTTCGAAACCGACATCAAGCACTTCTTTCTATCCCTCATTATAGAACGTCTTTATACTCATCTTTCTATACTGTAGAAATACCTCGCCTCTGGAATTCGTTACCTAATGACGTCAGGGACTGCCGGACTTTATCACAATTCAAAATTAAATTCGAAAATTTTCTCTTAGTTAATGTTTTTAGGTATTGCTAGAAGTTTTGATTTGTGTTTTTTTTCTTTTCTTTTTTAATCTAGATTAAAATTGCAAGTTTCTTGTTTATGTTAGTTAATTAGTTAGGATACAATTAATTAATATACTTAATCACTCATTTAAAGTTCGTGTGACTGCAACCTGTGTATATTTTTGTGCGAGATCGTGCTTATTTGCTTGTTTTCCGCACAAAACCAATACGCGGTAAGTGTGAAATACCACATTCAGTATTCCCAACGTAACACACATAACAATTTCCCTCTTCTTACCGCTTAAGCGCGACATTCATTTTACTGCTTTAGGCTTTTAACATATTATTTTTAGAGACGTTTAACATAATAATAATTATAAATTGGAAACTTACCACTGCAATTTCACCTAAATTGCAATGTTAATTATTGTTTTTAAATATTTTCAAAAATTAAGTAAAGTCTACTACTCCACGAAACTTATTGCATTCCTGATACAAGTAACATTAAGGAAGCCGTGAAAGAAATCAACAAGATTCCAGATGCCGATGTTATTACTGCAATATGTTATATAAATAATATTGTTAAAATATTAAAATGAAAAATAAATCATTACATAACCTTACCGTTTGTTTTAAGTTCGCATTTATAGACTGGGGGGAGGGAAGACAGACGTATATCACGGCCTGCTGCAGTATAGTAAACACAGAAAACATTTTATAGCAACAATATTGAAGAAAGATATTTTGGTTTTCCGAAGTTGCCGTCATTAAACAGAAACCAACATGGAGATTTCATTGCAACTAATTAGAATTTCCTCTTTCAGGTATGTAATAAACGATCTTCGCACAAAATAATGTACGATACACGAGCGGTATGTTTGTTTTCATGTTCTCGGAAATTAAAAAAGCTCAACTACGTTTCGCTTTTTCAATCTTTTCCTCGAACATGAAAACGTCAACATACCGCTCTTGTAACGTATATTACTATTGTGTGGGTTTTCTTTGTTTATAGTGTTTTTTCTCTCTCTCTTTATTTTTTGTGTAGCTTTATTTTGTATATAGTGTATTTTTTTCTCTGTTTTTCCATATTATTGTATTTATATTCCTGGTGTTGTGGAAGAGAAGGCCTGATGGCCTTAACTACACCAGAATCAACAAATAAATAAATAAATAAATAAATAAATAAATAAATAAATAAATAAATAAATAAATATTCTCAGATAGGCCACTCTTACATAGAACTCCTCAATTAAGGCCTTGCATCATTTCTTATCATCTCTCTGCTCGTTAAGCTGTTAATTATTGCAATCTTACACTTCAGCGCCAACGACAAGTGCAGTCTCTTATATTGTTTGGTTTGAAGTTATGAGTAGGGCTGAGATTTTTAGGTGTTATAAAAGCGGGAAGATATTTATTTCTTATAAGCTAAAATTCGGGAAAATATGCAACAAAAAAAAGGAAAATACTTAATTACGTTTCAATGGGAATATAAGAAACAAAAAAATAAAAAATGAACACAGTGGAATACATTGCATTAAGTATTTGGAACGCATTAGGTCTGGCAACTCATCGTAAGATTTTCTTCTAATTTATATTTAAAAGAAATCAAAGTTCGGCAGTCATTGACTTCAGGCGGCAGAGAATTCCAATGACGAGAAGTAGCAACAGTGAAAGACGAAGAATGCAGAGATGATGTGTGGAGTGGGATTTCTAGCGTGTTATCGTGTTGTGACCGAGTATTTAAGTTATGATAGCGAGAAAGATTGTGGAATCGGACAGATAAGTAATAGAGGATAGAGTTGTGTAAAATTCGGTATAAGAGAGAAAGAGACATTTGAGGAAATTTTTACCAGAGTTGCTATTAACCAAAATTAGTGAGTAAGACATAAGAATCCAAAAATGTAAAAATAAATACAAGGTGTCATTTAACACTAGGAAGACTGGATATGGTGATGTACCTAGAATGACTGAGGGGGTCATTTTCACTCCATGTTTTATATTGCCTTTATATGCACAGAAAAATGATTTGGTTGTGTAATATGTAATATAATGCAATACTTACTTACTTACAAATGGCTTTTAAGGAACCCGAAGGTTCATTGCCGCCCTCGCATAAGCCTGCCATCGGTCCCTATCCTGTGCTAGATTAATCCAGTCTCTATCATCATATCCCACCTCCCTCAAATCCATTTTAATATTATCCTCCCATCTACGTCTCGGCCTCCCTAAAGGTCTTTTTTCCTCCGGTCTCCCAACTAACACACTATATGCATTCCTGGATTCGCCCATACGTGCTACATGCCCTGCCCATCGCAAACGTCTGGATTTAATGTTCCTAATAATGTCAGGTGAAGAATACAATGCGTGCAGTTCTGTGTTGTGTAACTTTCTCCATTCTCCTGTAACTTCATCCCTCTTAGCCCCAAATATTTTCCTAAGCACCTTATTCTCAAACACCCTTAACCTATGTTCCTCTCTCAGAGTGAGAGCATAAAACAGTAAGATTTAAAATATTATAGTGTTATAGATTAAAGTTATTGTATTTTTAGTAAGTAATATTTCCGTTAATAATAATAATAATAATAATAATAATAATAATAATAATAATAAAACATCTGTTAGGTTGATAGTTCTATTTCTTGTTATTGCAACACAATACGCCGCATTCAAAGATGTTAGTTTGGGTTGTATCGGCGGCGTGTTTACGAATGTGTGGCTACTCCATGATTCTCAAACACAGCAATTTTCTCATTTTATGTATTTTACTTATGAAAGCATAGGACTGAGTCCAAATAGTCACTAATTCAATAACATTACACTTCATTACTGATAATTACATCTCAAGTCTGATTAATGTACTATATATCTAGTCAGCAATGTATGCAATGGAGGGGTGAAGGAACTGGCCACCATACCCCGTTATCCCCTGGCTTAGTTGCATCATGAGTGATGCCTTATTGGTGTCACTTGTGAGGTTCAGATCAGTCTTCGGGCTGCTGACTTTATTCATTTTATTATTTATTTATTTATTTATTTAATCTGACAGGATTAAGGCAATAATTCCTTCTATTCCATCCTACCAGGTAGCACATATAAATACAAAAAAGAAGTGCAAACACTGTTGAAAATAATACAAATTAAATTAAAGCCCTATGGAGGGTTAACAGGGTCAAAAGTACACTATAGAGCTCTCATCGAGCTAATACAAGAAAAAAAGGAAAGGAAAACAAAGATAGCAATGATGATAGTCATAACTGATGATGATGATGATGATGATGATAATAATAATAATAATAATAATAATAATAATAAATATGGTAAATGCCTGTTATTATTCGGTTGAGAAGCTTTTATCGTCCAGTCTGTTGTCCAAAAATCTGAAAGTTAGAATTTATAAAACAGTTATATTACTGGTTGTTCTGTATGGTTGTGGAACTTGGACTCTCACTTTGAGAGAGGAACATAGGTTAAGGGTCTTTGAGAATAAGGTGCTTAGGAAAATATCTGGGGCTAAGAGGGATAAAGTTACAGGAGAATGGAGAAAGTTAGACAACACAGAACTGCACGCATTGTATTCTTCACCTGACATAATTAGGAACATTAAATCCAAACGTTTGAGATGAGCAGGGCATGTAGCACATATGGGCGAATCCAGAAATGCATATAGAGTGTTAGTTGGGAGGCCGGAGGGAAAAAGACCTTTAGGAAGGCCGAGACGTAGATGGGAAGATAATATTAAAATGGATTTGAGGGAGGTGGGACATGATGATAGAGAATGGATTAATCTTGCTCAGGATAGGGACCAATGGCGGGCTTATGTGAAGGCGGCAATGAACCTCCGGGTTCCTTAAAAGCCAGTAAGTAAGTAATAATAATAATAATAATAATAATAATAATAATAATAATAATAATAAATACATTACGTACTAATTGTCAATTTTACAACAGCATACACACAATATTTACTATTCATGGGTTAAGCCGAAGTTGCGCAACCTGACATGAGTTCAACAAGCAATTCCAAGAACTAGAATGTGATTTTTTAATTTAAATTTGAATTTTGATATTGTCCGACAGTCTCTGACATGGTCAGGGAGAGAATTCCAGAGGCGTGGAATAGATATGCTGAAAGATGATGAGTAGAAGGATGTTCTGTGCAGAGGAATAGAGAGAAGGTACATGTTCCGGGTTCCAGGTAGTGAAATGTAAACAAAACAAGATGCTAGGTAAGAGGGTGTGGAGGTGTGGATGATTTTAAATAGTAATAAGAGGGAGTTCAGAATCTTCTTTCTTTAAGTGGATTCCAAGGCAACAATTCTAGTGACGGTGTTACATGATCGAATTTTCTAATGTTACAAACGAAACGAACGCAGATATTGTGAACACGCTGTAGTCTATGGGCAAGATCAGTATTTAGATTCGTGAATAGAGAATCGCAATAATCAAAGTGGGGCATCACTAAAGTTTGGATCATTTGACCCCTTAGTCTTTCTAGGTATTCCTTTTATTATCTCTACCTATATAAAAGTTTCAACGACCAAATTTCAGGTGAACAGTATCTTGGAAAAATTAAGAAATTTCATAGAGCCACAATTGGATATGATATGTAGTATAGGAGTAATATGCTCATATATATGGAAAAGGGGTCAAAATGACCCCTTTGATACCTTCGTCGTTCTAGTGTTAAAATAGACTATTTTACGCTCTTTTTATAAATAAAAAATAAAGGTTTTGGAAAAAAAAATGCTCCAAACAATCTTTTTCTGCATATAATTTCTTCATAGAATTAAAGACAGAAAAATTGGAAGCATTGTTCCATACCTTTTACTTACGTAGTCAACAGTATAAAGTTTCAATGAAATTGCGTTTTATATGCAAGACGACTTCTGAATGTATTGTGTTATTTATTTACTTACTTACTTACTGGCTTTTAAGGAACCCGGAGGTTCAGTGCCGCCCTCACATAAGCCCGCCACTGGTCCCTATCCTGAGCAAGATTAATCCAGTCTCTGCCATCATATCCCACCTCCCTCAATTCCATTTTAATATTATCTTCTCATCTACGTCTCGGTCTCCCCAAAGGTCTTTTCCCACCGGCCTCCCAACTAACATTCTATATGCATTCTGGATTCGCCCATACGTGCTACATGCCCTGCCCATCTCAAACGTCTGGATTTAATGTTACTAATTGTCAGGTGAAGAATACAATGCGTGCAGCTCTGTGTTGTGTAACTTTCTCCATTCTCCTGTAACTTCATTCCTCTTAGCCCCAAATATATTCCCAAGCAGCTTATCCTCAAATACCTTTAATCTCTGTTCCTCTCTAAAAGTGAGAGTCCTAGTTTCACAACCATAAAGAACAACCGGTAATATAAATGTTTTATAAATTCTAACTTTCAGATTTTTTGACAGCAGACTGGATGATAAAAGCTTCTCAACCGAATAATACCAGGCATTTTCCATATTTATTCTGTGTTTAATTTCCTCCCGAGTGCCATTTATATTTGTTACTGTTGCTCCCAAGTATTTAAATTTTTCCACCTCTTCAAAGGATAAATTTATCATACGCAATTTATTTATTATGCAAAGTCACTCACTGTACAGAGAAACTTGTAATTCATTGATTCAACAACACCTTCCTGTAGATCATGGTCATTATCAAGTTCGTAAAAGATATTGAGCTTAATATTATAACCTGGAGAGTTTTAAAATTTAATTATAGTGTAGTTATGACCATAAATCTATGTCTACGTGACACGGATCAGAGCTAGTTTCATTTGGTTTCACAATTTGCTACGTGACTATTATTGATTTACGTCAATTGCAAGTAGTCTAATCTCAAGGATTCTATTTGCAGAGACAAACATAGCAATTTAATAGATAACATGACCTACAGAATAGCAGGCAGGAAAGGTTGCGTGACTAGCATCATGAATCAGCACGTGTACCGATTACAAGATAAGACAAAATCTAAATTAGTGTAAAATGAGCTATTCACCAACACTCAAAATTAAACAAAAAGAAAAAAAAGAAGAAGCTGGATCAACGGGCAATCACTCAAGGCTATCACGACAAATTTAAGTGAACATGTTGAAGCACTTTTTCCGAGAGAATAGGAGAATAACAGCAAGTGTACTTAGTAACTGAATATCAACCAGGGAAGTATCCATAAAATTCTCCAGAAACACCTTCAGTGTTGCAGGGTGCTCAGGGTTTAACCTAGAAAAATAACTCATTTAAAAGATATGACAGATATTATATGAACTATAACTCGATAAAAAGACTATCCAACGATGAACATGCCTAGAAGAAATATTGGAAAGCCGAAAGAAAATAAATAATTAACAAAACCGATTGACTGCATAATATGTTTAACATACAGGGACATCATTTTATTTTTACTAACATTTTTAATATTAACCTGGCTATACCTTTGGATCAACGCCCTTTGTTATCCCTTTCCACGACTGGAATTCGATGATACTGGCGTAATATACAAACAAATCACTTTACTAGGTATAGGAGGGAAGAAAAGTACTTAATCGATTTACGTAAACTAGGAAATATCGCGATTTTGAGTTTGATCATTTTCATTAGGTTTTTGTTTAATTCAAAATACAGTACAGTATTAACAATGAGTGTTTTTACTCACGAACTGAGCTGTCCATGTGGACGTATTCATTATGCAGTGTATATTATACTTTCTACAGACATTAGCGTACAATATAGAGAATGAAGTTAAATTTAAAAATAATCATAATACGGATATTTAAACACATTTTTGAAAATGGTGGCCGTTCATTTCGATACAGGCTTCAGTTCTAATGTGCACATTATTGCACTATAGACTATTGTACCTAATTCCAATTACCAGTTTCGTCCTTCGTACTAGTAACGCGTGTTGAAATAATTCTGTACCTACTCTATAAAAGAGTACCTTACGTACTGTAAATTCAATCTTCACTTCTGCCCGATCCGAAAAGATAAAATTACTCAGACATACTATCTACTGTCCGTCCAAGTGGTTATGTCGTAGCGTCGTAGAAAGGGAGGAAATCACGTGACAATTAATTACTTAACGAGGCCCTTTTATTTAAGTGATTTTAAACAGTTGTATAATATTACGTAGACGTCCAATTCCTAACAGAAATTAATGTTCTCAGAAAAGACAGCCCAGCCACTAGCTGGCGAATAAAAGCTGGTGGGGGGAAACCGGGATACGACGTAGGCAAATGGACGACAGTACCTGTGCGAAAATGATTCAATATTGAAAGCTCTTTCGTCACTAGAAAACGCGAACATATTTTTGGAACGTACTGTTTACTATGACTGTATATGCAGTCTTGGATCTGTATGGAGGAAGATTGAACTTCATTAGTAGAAGGGGTGTGAGTGAAGTACATTAAAAAACTCAGGTACAATAAAAATTGAAGTAAAAATAAAATGATGTCCCCGTAGAATTATCACACGCAAGTCCACACCTGTGGAGTAACGGATAGCGCGTCTGGCCGCGAAACCAGGTGGCCTGGGTTCGATTCCCGGTCGGGGCAAGTTACCTGGTTGAGGTTTTTTCCGGGGTTTTCCCTCAACCCAATATGAGCAAATCCTGGGTAACTTTCAGTGCTGGACCCCGGACTCATTTCACCGGCATTATCACCTTCATCTCATTCAGACGCTAAATAACCTAAGATGTTGATAAAGCGTCGTAAAATAACCTACTAAAATAAAGAAAATCACACGAAGACATTCGTAACATTCACGTGAAGATTTCAGTGGACGTTATACCCACATTTGATTCCGCCTGCGAAACCATTATATACTTTAGATTGCTATTTGGGCTGCCTGAACAAAAAACGAATCTGAGACGATTCTATCCGACGCAGGGGTTGTATCCGGTGTGGCTTAGTGTATAAAGCATCAGCACGTAGAGCTGAAAACCCGGGTTCAAATCCCGGCGCAGGAGAGAATTTCTCTCCGTTCCATTACTCTTTCATCGTATGATGACGCAGAATATCTGCATGGAAATATCATATGTACTTCGGTACATTAAAATAAAATAATATATATGATATGCGTAAATCACTTCGTGATTTAAGACGGCGCTTATTCCGTCGGATCCCGGCCAACTAGTCACTCATAACAAGTGCACCTCAGCACATGTGTGCACTTCGGTCCTGTGTTCATAGACATCTATGACGTAGTGCAGAGGGCGGCCACTAGAGGGAACTCAAGAGTTGGATCTTAATCTGAGACGATTCTATCCGACGCCGGGGTTCTATCCGGTGTGGCTTAGTGGATAAAGCATCAGCACGTAGAGCTGAAAACCCGGGTTCAAATCCCGGCGCCGAAGAGAATTTTTCTCCGTTCCATTACTCTTTCATCGTATGATGACGCAGAATATCAGCATGGAAATATCATATGTACTTCGGTACATTATAATTATATATATGATATGCGTGATTTAAGACGGCGCTTATTCCGTCGGATCCCGGCCAGCTAGTCACTCATAATGAGTGCACCTCAGCACATGTGTGGACTTCGGTCCTGTGCTCATCGACATCTATGACGTAGTGCAGAGGGCGGCCACTAGAGGGAACCCAAGAGTTGGAGCTTAATCTGAGACGATTCTATCTGTCGCCGCGGTTCTATCCGGTGTGGCTTAGTGGATAAAGCATCAGCACGTAGAGCTGAAAACCCGGGTTCAAATCCCGGCGCCGGAGAGAATTTTTCTCCGTTCCATTACTCTTTCATCGTAAAAAATGAACGGCTTAAGTCAGACACCCTGTACAGAGAAACGATCAAAAAAGATTATAGGAAGTTAAGTGAAGAGATTGAATAAGGGGAGGGGAGACTTCCTAACTCAAATACGAGAACTCCATAGATTCTTTCTGTGACAAATCTCTCAAATACGCTTTTTATGTGCGCGATAAGTAGTCTATGAAAATATTTGGTTAGTTCCCAGACGAAGTAGGTGCAGATCGGTCTTTGGTTGTCTAGGGTGCGGAAGAACGGAGAGATTGCGGGCCTAACAGGATAATAATGTACAGAACAGAAACACTCTTATCTGCTCCCATGATAAAGCTGTGCAAACAGTAGCTGCATTGTACGCTGAGGCACATATCAACGGATATGTTAAACAAATTACCAACAGATACATTTCACAAATTCTTCATGAAAGGATATTGAAAAAATTAAAGTTTGCAATTCTATTTTAAGCAAACATGCAGCCCACTCAAATAGTTTTACGACATTTATAAAAAGAGATCGCAATTTTCTTCCACCATTCACATGTGTACAAGGTGAGCCAATGAAATGGGTGATTTTCAGATTCATCTCTTTTTGGTTGTTGTCGGGTGAAAGAGTAATGGAACGGAGAAAAATTCTCTCCGGCGCCGGGATTTGAACCCGGGTTTTCAGCTCTACGTGCTGACGATTTATCCACTAAGCCACACCGGATTCCACCCCGGCGTCGGAAGAATCGTCTCAGTTTTAAGTTCCAACTCTTGGGTTCCCTCTAGTGGCCGCCCTCTGCACTACGTCATAGATATCTATGAACCTAGGACCGAAGTCCACACATGTGCTGAGGTGCACTCGTAATGAGTGACTAGTTGGCCGGGATCCGACGGAATAAGCGCCGTCTTAAATCACGAAGTGATTTACGCATATCATGTATATTATATATATATATATATATATATATATATATATATATATATATACAGTCTTACTAATAAACCGTGTATAGTTTTTATACGAGACTTATGCAGAGTTGAGACAGAAAACGTTACTAATAAACCGTGAATAAGCTATGGACGTATAAACAGGCTGTAACTATACAATGGGAATTACTTTGCAGTAGTTATATACACGAAACCCCTTGCTTAAGCGTTGTATATAGAGAAAAAATGGCCGCCCCTCTAACAGCTGTTCGTATCGACTGTCATTTTATGATGATGGATGCCTTGTAATCAAAGAAGAACAAACCAAAGATCATAGAATTATTAGAATAATATTGCTGTAGCTTGTACTCTCTGACCAAAATGTAGTGTGGTAATCGATTAGAGCCAGTTGTACTATCGATACTTAACATGCAACACTAGAGCGCTCTATCGGATGCAATAGAGAACCTCAGACATTCTATTACTTTTCGTAACGAAGTAATGACGAAACTATGACGTAGCTGTGTAATAGTTGTACTGTTATACACGACGTATGTAGTGATTATTAGTAAGGAATTTACACACGACTTATAAACGAGCTACTCATTGTATAAGTATAAGACAGTTAAACGTGTGTATATAGAGTTTTTATTACTAGGACCGATAATATATATGTTGTCGGGTGTTTTAATTGTTACATGCAACAATCTATTCTTCATTCGATATCTTTTGTTTATAATGGATCGTTGGACGGGTGAACAACGTGCTTTGCTATTAAAGCATATTACAAAAATAATGATAGTTTCATTCCTGCACAACGGCTATTTCGACGTCATTACAATATCCATCGCAATGATCCGATACCATCAGCCCATGCAATAAATATCTGGATTCAGAACTTTGAAGTAAGTGATTCTGCGTTAAAGAAATAGTCCCTAGGTAAGGAAAGATCTGTACACACCCCGGAAAACATCAACGCTGTAAGACAGGGCTGGGCACATTACGTGATTCTGAGAAATTAGCGCTGTGTGCTTTAAAGAGCGGTTCTTCCGAGCGCTGTAACGTATGCATACTATACGTCATTCAGTGTCGGTGCAGTGGTGACTTTGCAGTATGATGGCGAACTTTGAAGACGGAGCTTCCGCTCACACATTAAAGCGGCCCGCTACTCCCAATGCTTTTAATGTATCATGGGAGGAGGAGTTCTTTTTGGTAGAGAGCAGTGGATTAGCAACGTGTTTAATTTGGCATAAAACACTCCAACTGATTAAGAAGTTCAATATCCAACGACATTATTCTTCACAACCTGCTACTGAATATGACAAATATGTTGGTAATGAACGCCATAAATTAATACAACTTAAAGAAAATGTTTCTCAGGTACATTATATTAGAGTATCTATTTGATATTTACATTGGATTATAAGTTATTATACATTTAGGGTGGAATTCATAGTCGTCACTTATAAAATGAGTGAACCCTTAAGTAATAAGTGTTTGCTAATAATAAGGGAACCCTTAAGTCAGTTCCGAATTCATAGACAACACTTATTTTCACGTAATGAGTGCTCACTTACAGCTGCCGGACATGACGTCATAACAAAAGCTGACTCTCATTGAACTAATCGAAAGCAGCTCTGCATGTGGAGTTGCTATGACAACCAGTTATCAATATTATTGTACTGAATAAGTTATATGCAGCAATAGTTTCATGATATGTTAAATTCTAGTTGCATGTCAGTCATAGTTATAATCAGATATCCTACTAATTGGAACACGTGTTCTGTAGTAGTGAATTTCTTAAATAAATTAATTAAGCCTATTAGGCCTAGTATATAATAATGTATATTGAATGTATTAACATAGTGTTATATCCACTCTGTAATTTGCCAATTACAGCTACATTTTACATTTTTGGGTATGTTATCTATACTTAACTCTTTTTAAAATATTTTTATTTGGTATTTTTCATTTATATCTAGATCTGCGTTTTTTATTTAGGTAGTATCTATTTGTTTTTTTTTTATTTTTAATTTGTAATTACACTTGTATCTTTTTATCTCTTTTTTCGTGTTATATGCAATTCTATGTTTCTTTAACAAATATCTGCACTGTCTATTGTAATTGGGGCTTTGCCCTGTTATAGAAATGAATGAATGAATGAATGAATGAATGAATGAATGAATAAATAAATAAGTACCGGTAAGTAAGTAAATAAATAAGTAAATATATAACGATCAATTTGGCTAGAGAAACAACTTCGAATTGATCTGAAAACGATATCGCTTCTTAAATTCCAGTTCACTATATATTTCCAGAGAATTCTCCATGTCTCTAATGTACCTTTTTGGGACACGTATATTTTCCTCATTTCATTCAACAAAATCCTCAAAATCATACGATGAAAGAGTAATGGAACGGAGAAAAATTCTCTCCGGCACCGGGATTTGAACCCGGGTTTTCAGCTCTACGTGCTGACGCTTTATCAACTAAGCCACACCGGATTCCACCCCGGCGTCGGAAGAATCGTCTCAGTATCCATTTTGAAAATGAGTGGTCACTTAAGGGTACAGATCAGCTCACTTAGGTAATCACTCATTATGTGAATGAGGGACAACTATGACTTAGAAATGAATATAAGTAAACACTTAAGGGTTCACTCATTTATAAGTGACGACTATGAATTCCGCCCTTAGTAATATATAATTTTAAATTATACAAGTATTATGTTATATCATAGTATAGTATATTACAGTTTACGATACATCATATATCATATCATATCATATCATATCATATCATATCATATCATATCATATCATATCATATCATATCATATCATATCATATCAGACCATATCATATATCATATCACTTCATATCATATTATATTATGTATTAAAAGGATGACAATAATGCACTTAGTAAATCGGCTTTGAGAATTAGCTACAAAATTTGCCACGAAATTGCAAAGGAATTGAAAACACTCAACGAAGATGAATTCATCAAGCGATGTTTAATTATATTGGCAGATGAACTCTGTCCACAGCAAGTAGGGGAAGTGGAAGCCATACGCCTGTCTCGTAGAACCGTGGTGAGGAGATTGCAGTCTGTGTGTATGGGTTATGTAAATAAGCCTAATGATTTGTGTGTGTGCATAGAGCGAAGTTTATTTAATTAAATTAATACGAGTGTTATAAAGTCTGTACTGTACAATGGATTGGTGTAATATCCTTATAAACTATTATGTACTGACAGACTGAATGACTAGAACAACCGTGGCTCTTGTTACATTAATGCAGGGAAGGTAGCTGTAATGCGAGTCCGCCACTGCGTGAGCGTTCTGCTCCGGCTTGGAATTGAAGTGCCTTGCGGAGCGAGAGCAGCTCTGGCCGACTAAATGGAGCCGCTCTCATGCCCGGCCCTGCCGTAAGAGTTGCTATGATCCGTAGTCCTAAACGTTCTGCCCGTCGTCATGCAATTTATTTCACTTGGCTTGTTATACACTAGTATACGAAGAATTCTTCATAAGAACTTACACATGCATCCATACAAAATTCAAGTAGTGCCGACATTAAAAGATGCTGATAAAATAAACCGTATGACTTTTTACCGACAATTCTTGGATCCAAATGTTAACGAAGACATTGTCCATAATATGCTGATGAGAGCTGAAGCTCATTTTCGCCTCTTTGGATACTTCAATAAACAAAACTTTCGATACTGGTCACCAACTAACCCTTATGAAATGCACGAGGAACCATTACACAGTGTCAAAATTACAGTTTGGTTTGCAGTAGCGTTATTTAGAATCATCGGTCCTTATTTCTTTGAGAACGATAATGGGACATCTGTTACTGTAACATCACAGCGATATGTCCGAATGATTCAAGAAATTTTGTCTCCACAAATTGCCAATTATCCTCTTATCATTAGAGACATGTGGTTTCAACAGGACGGTGGTACCAGTCACACGGCTAGACTTAAAATTGAAGAATGTGTGAAACGAAATGGGTCCCACCTGCGGTATGTAGTGTTCAGAAAATAAAAATTTCATGATGTACAGGTAAATGCTATTCTGTACACTTTGAATGTAAAGTGAAAGTTTCGTTTCAAAGTAATCGGTGCAATAATTATTCCTTACTTATTTACTTACTGGCTTTTAAGGAACCCGGAGGTTCATTGCCGCCCTCACATAAGCCCGCCATTGGTCCCTATCCTGAGCAAGATTAATCCAGTCTCTATTATCATATCTCACCTCCCTCAAATCCATTTTAATATTAACTTCCCATCTACGTCTCGGCCTCCCTAAAGGTCTTTTTCCCTCCGGCCTCCCAACTAACACTCTATATGCATTTCTGGATTCGCCCATACGTACTACATGCCCTGCCCATCTCAAACGTCTGGATTTAATATTCCTAATTATGTCAGGTGAAGAATACAATGCGTGCAGTTCTGTGTTGTGCAACTTTCTCCATTCTCCTGTAACTTCATCCCTCTTAGCCCCAAATATTTTCCTAAGCACCTTATTCTCAAACACCCTTAACCTATATTCCTCTCTCAAAGTGAGAGTCCAAGTTTCACAACCATAAAGAACAACCGGTAATATAACTGTTTTATAAATTCTAACTTTCAGATTTTTGACAGCAGACTGGATGATAGAAGTCTCTCAACCGAATAATAACAGGCATTTCCCATATATATTCTGCGTTTAATTTCCTCTCGAGTGTCATTTATATTTGTTACTGTTGCTCCAAGATATTCGAATTTTTCCACCTCTTCAAAGGATAAATCTCAAATTTTTATGTTTCCATTTCGTACAATATTCTGGTTACGAGACATAATCATATACTTTGTCTTTTCGGGATTTACTTCCAAACCTATCGCTTTACTTGCTTCAAGTAAAATTTCCGTGTTTTCCCTAATCGTTTGTGGATTTTCTCCTAATATATTCACGTCATCCGCATAGACAAGCAGCTGATGTAACCCGTTCTATTCCAAACCCTCTCTGTTATCTTGGACTTTCCTAATGGCATACTCTAGAGCAAAGTTAAAAAGTAAAGGAGTTAGTTCCTTTGCTGTTGTCGTGCCAGAGAATCAGTCCCATTCCGAGGCTTATTTGAAGGATTCGTAACAATTATTAAAGTTTTAAAATCGCCCGTTCATTGGCTCACCTTGTACAAAGAAGTGCAGGGAGGTAGAATTTCCAGAATGTAGGCTAATAGTTTCGTACTTAAAGGAATTGACTGAGAGTCAGTATTTCGTACAAAAGTGAGGGGATAATAAAGTGGTTCAAGAATTACTGCGATACTGCGATATATAATTGTCTGCAATATGCAAATCTCAATTGTTTATGCCTACTCTACGACATAAAATTCAGAGACGTTTGAGTTGAAACATAATGCGAATTTTCAGTTTATTTCTGCTCTGGTGATTGATTACTGTACAATTTAAAGAACATACACAATAGCGGAGAGTAAGCGAGAGTATAACGAGAAAAACAGACCAACATCCTCGCTGTTGTAGCCAGGATTTGCAATGACACGTAAAAAAATGTTTTCTATGTGACAAGTAAATTGAAATACGTAGAAAAATAAGTGCATAACAATTAAACAAAAAAAAAAAAACAACTTCAAGAGAAAACAACGTTTTTGCGATGGTTATTATGTATGACAGAAAGCAAAAATACTTTAGAAACATACTTTCCATATGAAATTTTTATGTGCTCTTAACCTTTATTGGAACATTGTAAACTGCCACATCCACACCATTATTATGTAAGTATGGCGATTAACGTGCGTGCGCACCATATTCTATGTTTCAATCATAGCCTTCACATTCACATAGGAAAGTCCTTTCCTTTTGATAAAGTCCGTCGGAGTGGCATTTATATTTGTTACTGTTGCTCCAAGATATTTGAATTTTTCCACTTCTTCGTAGGATAAATCTCCAATTTTTTATGTTTCCATTTCGTACAATATTCTGGTCACGAGGCATAATCATATACTTCGTCTTTTCCAAATCTATCTCTTTACTTGCTTCAAGTAAAATTCCCGTGTTTTCCCTAATCGTTTGTGGATTTTCTCCTAACATATTCACGCATAGACAAGAAGCTGATGTAACCCGTTCAATTCCAAGCCTGTCTGTTATCCTGAACTTTCCTAATGACATATTCCAGAGCATTTAATCTTATAAAGAACTTTATGCTCGACCATGCCGAAATTACTAATTATAAACCTGGTAGCAGTCCTTTAATGCATGTCATTAAAGTACACCTACTCATTAAACTACAGGTCTTCAGCCAATGATAACTCAGCTTACATGTGTTCAGCCAATGACAAGTCAGCTTTGTACCATTATAAATCCGCAAGTATCGATTATTCTCGGATATGCAATCGAAAGAGAATTAGCGAAAAGTCACGGAGGCTGGAAATCCAATACTGTCGGAGAAGGTTATGTTCTGTTACTATAATAATTAGCGTTAATTGTAAATAATATTCAAATAAATTCAATTTGTCATCTCGTTTTCAATGTCGAATTCAATAATCAAGGTTATAATATCAAGGTCAATGACATTATTGTTCCTCGGAAAAAATCAATACTTTCGCGTCTGCGCACATCTCACAATTCACGACCTAGAACAAGGTCACTTCCGATCTTGTGAGATACAAATAAAATGTATACATCTGAATATATTAGAAATATGGTCGAGCACAAAAAGTCGTATGAAACTCGCCTATAATGGTAATTAAGAAGCTCGTATGAAAATTATGAAACGAGCGCAAGCGAGTTTCATGAACATCCATACTCGCTTCTTAATTACTATCATTATAGGCTCGTTGCATAATGTACTATTATGCTCGACCATGCCGAAATGTAGTAATTATACACCTGGTAGCAGTCCTTTAATGCATGTCATTAAAGTACACCTACTCATTAAAGTACAGGTCTTCAGCCAATCACAAGTCAGCTTTGTACCATTATATCGATTATTCTCGGATATGCAATCGACAGACAATTAGCGAAAAGTCACGGAGGCTGGAAATCCAATACTGTCGCAGAAGGTTATGTTCTGTTACTATAATAATTAGCGTTAATTGTAAATCATATTCAAATAAATTCAATTTGTCATCTCGTTTTTCAATTCTAAATCGTTTTCCAGGTTATATCAGACTAATGTTCATTCTTATTCTGTGCCAAGGTCAATTACATTCGGCCTCGGAAAAAATCAATACTTTCGCGTCTGCGCACATCTCACAATTCAGGTCAGTTCGCACATAACCATAAAAAAGACCTAATTTTCAATACTTTCAAGTTAGAAATATGGTCGAGCATAAAAAGTCGTATGAAACTTGCCTATAATGTAATTAAGACGCTCGTATGAAAATTATAAACACTCGCTTGCGCTCGTTTCATAAACAATCAGTCCACACCTGTGGAGTAACGGTCAGCGCGTCTGGCTGCGAAACCAGATGGCCCGGGTTCGATTCACGGTCGGGGCAAGTTACCTGGTTGAGGTTTTTTTCCGGGGTTTTCCCTCAACCCAATATGAGCAAATGCTGGATAACTTTCGGTGTTGGACCCCGGACTCATTTCACCGGCATTATCACCTTCATCTCATTCAGACGCTAAATAACCTTAGATGTTGATAAAGCGTCGTAAAATAAGCTACTAAAATGAAAAAAATAAGAAAATAAAGGATCATACTTGCGTCTTAATAACTACCATTATAGGCTCGTTGCATATTGTACTATTAAATGTCCACTTAAGCCAAGATATAGAAAGTACACAAACATATAGAAATATAATAATTACGTGAGGTTAGCACATTTAATCCCTCAAATTAATTTAATCCTACACAAAAAATAAAATGACCTGAATTTGTGGTGCTTCTACAATTTCCTGCGATTCACTGTAATTTCTTGCTGCTGTGAAATGTACACTAGCATTGGACGTGTGGGATTTCTGCACCACTTCAAAGACCTATGTATGAATATTATAATTTATATTAAAAAAACTGAATTTGAGAAAAATTGTGACTTGTGGAGTTTCTGAAATTCAGGATTCAATTACCAGTTACCCTATATTCCTCAATATTATCCATTCCCTCCCACCGAACATTCTCATATTCATCTTCTTTCACTGTGGCTGTTTCTCGACTTTGGAATTCCCTACCGAGTAATGTCAGGGACTGTCAGACATAAAATCAATTTAAGAATAGGCTAACGAGATATTTTTCTAACAATTATTGTCAACAGTAATAGCTGTTTCAGGTTTCTCAATGTTTAATGGTTATATATATATATATATATATATATATATATATATATATATATATATATATATCACAGATAAATATCTAAATTATCTCATTATTATTATTATTATTATTATTACTATTATTATTATTATCATCATCATCATTATTGTTATAACTATTTCTTACCAGTGTTTATTATTGTCACACTAACATTAGTTATCCAATTTTCATTAAGGTATTTACTTTCATGTTGTTTTATGATCTAGATATTAATGTAATAACTATGTAAGCAAATGTATTTAATTGGAATTAGAGTCTGGCTGGGCGGAAGAGAAGGCCTACTGGCCTTAGCTCTGCCAGATTAAATAAATAAATAATAATTATTATTATATTCAGCTGTAGTAAGAAGGTAAGGGTGCTATTCATAGACATTTCGCTAGCCCGCGCTACGAGTGTATTAAACTAGCCCCGGCTATCGACTGGTTACTTGTACAGGATTCAAATCATATCCTGTCGCCAACACTGGTTTATGAATACGAAAAACATTAGTTCGCTGATCATCCACTGGAAGCCCGCGCTAAGAATGTCTATGAATATGGCGCTTAATAATTTAAAATTCTATTCAGCTATTGCGCTCGGAACAGAAGTAAAATCGTGCTGGGTTCCGTGTCGTACAATTACGGCATTACCCTGATTCTGATAAAGTGACCCAAAGAGACTCTGTCGGCCATTTCCGATCTACGTTGAGTTTCGACGCTGATTAACCTCAGAAGTCGAACGCGTCATTAAACGAAACTCAACTGTTACCACTTACTTTCAGAAGTATCATTGAATCCCTGACCTAGGTTCTCACGAAACTTGTTAAGCACACACAATATAGACCATGATAGTAAACATAAAGAACAGCAATCAGTCAGTGCACTCTTTCTTCCAACACGGTTAGCCAACACATGCTGAAGTTATCACGTGAGAACTAACATGACTTTGGAAATATTTGTTGAAGAGAATCGACTTTTTCGCACGTATGCACGTAGACATATTCAGATTTGTTACAGAAGTAAGTTATGCATGTATGTATTTAATACGTACGTACGGGCTATTCCATATGAAATCGATCAGTAAAAAACCTCGCATTTTTTAATACTCTAATTTTTTCCCTATTTGTACAAGGTGCTGAGGAGAGTGCATTTGCAAAAATATACTATCGACAGTCAAACGGTTTTCGTACTATTGAGCGACAAATTTAGCGTATTTTATAAAAACAAGCCTCTTTCAGCGCTCAGAACTCTGGAACCATTTACTGCAGAACTTCGAACGGAGTTCATTTTCAAGCTGACATTTGGTAGGTTATGATAAGAAGTAATCCTTATTTTTATTGTATACAGAGAGACAGACAATCTGATTTTACTTACTTTTAGGCTTTTTGCCCATTTGTAAAAGTGTAAAAAATATTGAGAAAAAACCTTGCATTCTTAAGAGGTATTCGGCATTGTTTGCTTAGTGCCTCGGCAATAAGTTTCGAGGGTATTAAATACATTATTTACACACGCCTAGACTTGAACCGCACGCACTGGCCGAGAGCTGAAGATAAGCAAGCGTTGGGCGTCATTTTACTACTGTGTTTATTAAAACTTGTGATAAAGCTAGCCCAGCTATGCGCTACTAAACGAAACATCACGTGTTTGTTTCCTGGCCTTGCTAGCTCCCGCCTCACAGTCAGCTGGTTAGTTCACGCACATACTATTTTCTTTATTTTATATTTTCAATACTTTCTTGTCAACGGTGCACCAGTAGAAAATGTGTGTTTATTTGTACTTTCAATGCGAAATCTAACCATGTATTTTTTAAATATTTTTCGTGGTCAAAGGCGTCTTAATGAAGAAAAATCCAAATTTCTCCATTTCCATAAAAAGTAAGAAAAACTGTTTACATGTCAATATAAACTTTAATTTCTCAGCATCAAAATAAACCACGATTTTGATCATTGGGTGAAAGGGTTTCGGAGCCACAACAGTTTAAAGTTGATAATTTTATGAAAATAGGATAAATTTAAATATTTTTAATTTAAACACTATGAAGTTCTGATGCCTCAAACTTTGCACAAAGCATTGTATCACAGTTGTCAACGGACAGAAAAAAAGTTTCATTGTATTTAAAAATTGCAAGGTCAATTTTCTCTTTATTTCGGTCGATTTGAGATGGAATAGCCCGTATGTAAATACATGAGGCATGTACTCTACGCATGTGGACACAGATCCCTGAAATTCATTTTCCACAATTTATCCTAACGTCATTATAACTTATTTCACATTTTCAGTTTTACTGAGATGGCATAAATGTCATATTTTTTTGTAACCTTATTCCTGTAAGATTCGTTCCTGACAGATCCTTTAATACAACCCGTTGTAGAAGTACTGACTGCAACGAGACAAACTATTGGTCACGTATTGGGGTTCTGCGGGAAAAGCGACATGCTGCGGAATAACAGACATCATAGAGTGAGGACAAGTATTGCAAAAATCCTAAGACACCTTGGTTGGGAGGATCATGCATTTCGGCCGCAGATTCCAACAAGCGCGTGGACATCATAGCCATCGATAGGGTTAAGGGTAAGGCCATGGTAATAGAGCCAACCATCCGCTTTGAGAAAAACCTCTCACAAGCGGACGAGGTGAACAAGGAAAAACAAGAAATATATGAACCAGGCCTACCTTTCCTTTCTTCTAAATATAACATACCTATTAATCAGTGGGTCGTCAAAGGTATGTTATTTGGAGCGAGAGGTTCCCTTCCACAGTCTACCTACCAACTATTAATGAAATTTAAATTGCAAAACTTTCAAATACAAAACATCTTATTACAAATTCTTAGGGACTTTTTTCTTATCATTCAATATATAATTTGAACTGGTAATGGAAATTACGGGAAAACGGCCAAACGGATTTTAATAAATGACCCCTCATTTTGAAGCTTGGAACTCAAAGTTTATCAGAAAAATAGTAGTTTTCAGTGAAATGTCAATTTTTCAACATAATTCTCCTATTTTCCAAAATGCATCTCTCGTCAGTTTTGAGAACTAGCTAATTGCATTTTAGAATAAAACAAAACACATACTACAATAAACAATAAAACACGAAGGCCATGATCTGCAAGAATGCTGACATATTTAGAACTCAAATTAAATTGGTTATTAAAAACTTAACTTACTAAAAATAATTTACAGGTTCGATTCTGTGGTGTGTAATTTTCTGGGTACAGCTGTGTATTGGATATTAAAAACTACAAAACTTGAGGTGGTTTGATGACATTATTACCATTAGAAATGAAATATTATTGTAGTTAATGCCGTGATGTCACTATTTTTCATTAATAATACATATTAATGCTATATTGATGATATGAAAGTGAAACGTTTTGGAGTTATATAAGTAGATATAGAGAATAACTTATATTAGATTTTGATTTCTATATTTTACTGAGTGGCGGCTATATAGTATATATAGTATATGTTACTGAAAGCCATAAAACTTACGTAAGATAATAATATTATTAAAAATCAAATATTTTTATAGTTATTAATGAAGTGGGGTTGGGTCTTTTTCATATATTTAATGGCGGTGTGGTGTAGATATTTATATGCTTGGTTCTCTTCAGTATTGGCTCGAGAGAGAGTATCTTTCATTATTATGGAAGCAAATAACTTTCAAAATGTCTGGTATTCTTCATTGAAAATAAATCTGAAAAATGTTTATTTGAAAGTCTAATGAACTTAGTTTGCAGCATTTGCTGCACAAGCCACTAGTCATTTATATTTTCAATAAAGGTAATTTTATCAGTATGACATTTTGGCATCAAGCGAATCCCAAATCCAAAATTTAGTATTTTTTTAATTAACAGACTTGAAATCATAAGTGTTCTGCATTCAGTATTAATGTGGTCATCCTCACTAGAGGGCTGATCATTTAATATTGGTTTTTAAGTCGAATTAGACCAAGGATTACCACGAAGAGAATGACAACACGAGGTTCACGAAATGTTGCAAACAAAGAAACAAATGCTAGGGAAGTGATAAAAACAAACAAATGCTACGGAAGTGATAAGAACAAACTAATGCTAGGGAAATGATAAATTGTAGCGATAAAGAGTCATAATTAGTTGAAAAACGTCCTTTCGTACCGTTTTATTGCTCAAAAGAAGTATGACTTAGTAAAAGTGTAATAGTCATGGTAACAGGCTAGGGGTCTGTAAACTTAAAATAATAATTTATGATATGAGTTCGTGAAGTGGATAGTATTTTGACAGGAATGTAGGTTTGAGAAACGAGGTGTTGAAAAGGCACTTCACGCACTATCGTAGAAAAAAGACTGGTTTTATACTCAAATTACCCCAACCCAACCTCTCCCGGGCAACCCCTTTGCAACGTGTGATTTGTCCACATAAAACCCAACAAGAGCTGGCCGGGGATCAAACTCGGGACTCCTGGATGGAAGAGCAAGACGTTAACACTTGAGTCACAGACAGTGATCGTCATACTATGTCCCTTTATTGCTGTACAGATTTTATTCAAATTAAATGTCCATAAGTTAGATGTCGAATTATTAGTTTATGAGGTTTATAATATTCTGATTATGTAAAAAAAGTCATAATAATAAACCATAAAAAATCTTAAGGGGAGAGGATGTTATTTTTTAAAACTTTTTTCCTATTTGGTGTAAAATATTAATTTTTTGTATGTAGAGAGCTCATAGCTGTGGCAACTCAATCAAATAAAAATATTTAAAAAAATATTTGGGGGCCCAAATTTGAAAGAAATGTACCCAATGTAGGATTGTACTAAAACCGATATATCTAAACCGTTTTTAAAGATAGATTCAAACAGTTTTTTGTAATGTATTTGTAAAAGGATGTTCTACAAACTGTCTGTAACAGAATTTTAATATTAGTCCCTACGTTTGTAAACTAAACAATTACATTTAATGATAACTTTCTGATTTCCTTTCTTGCAAACAAACGGACGTATTTTCAAAATGAAATCAATTAACAATATTCTGTTACAGAGAAAAGTTTCGAAATAGTCTAAAGAATGTGTGTTCTAAATTTAATGCATGTATCTTTAATAGTTCAGAAATGATATCCATTTTTGTCTGGCAATGTAGCAAAAAAACTGAAGTTACTGCAAACCGATAAAAGTGGGCGTGTGATTTAAAAATCCATAGCGCAGGAAGTTTAAAAGTGTCGTCTCAACATCTGATAAGGGCACAAATATCCACAAAATTTTATGCTATGAATTCCACACATATCACAGAGTATTTTAAAGAATTTTTTTTTTAATTTACTCATTTTTCACCAAAAAATACCATCCTCTCTCCTTAAAATTAGAAGCCCCTTATGGATCTTTATGAAAAGCCACAATAAGTGTAGACAAAAAGCGAGGATCCGAATGTGAAATTTCTGAAATATTCTGACTATTTCATTTTGGAAATGTTTAATTAAAAACGACCACGTTAGACATTGGAATTCCTCAAGGATGAATATAAGGTCCCCTACCTTTTCTAGTGTTCATAAATGATCTTGCTCCCCTAATAAAAGATGTAGGTCATTCCATATCATTTGCAGATGACACAAGTATAATAATTACAGGCAATAACTCCAACACATTCCTATCTTCAACAGACGAAATTCTCTTCAAAATATATGATTGGTTCTCAGTGAATAAATAATTAGTATTAAATTGTAACAAAACTAACATAATTCAATTTAAATCCTGTCCAAATTCAACCTC
Organism: Periplaneta americana; assembly: GCF_040183065.1. Lineage (NCBI taxonomy): Eukaryota > Metazoa > Arthropoda > Insecta > Blattodea > Blattidae > Periplaneta > Periplaneta americana. The sequence goes on along the minus strand of NC_091129.1, from coordinate 9,610,785 downwards.
GCAAATATCTAGCGCAATAATTAACAATAGATCCCTATTAGAAACAACAACAACAACAACCAAATTTCTTGGCTTAAAAATTGATAATGTGTTAAATTGGAAAAATCATATTAAAGAAATTATCGCCAAACTAAATTCAACATGTTTTGCTATTAGATCTATAGAAAAGACAGTAAATATCAATACCTTAAAAACAATATACTTCGCATACTTCCACTCGGTAATGAGTTTTGGAATAATATTCTGGGGAAATTCCACAGGTAGTAACAATATATTTCTATTACAAAAAAGAGTAATTAGAATAATAGTAGGTGCCAAATCTAGGGAATCGTGTAGGACTATTTTCAAAAAGTAGAAATAATGCCCATGGCTTGTCAGTATTTTTTTTCATTAATAATCTTCCTCATATGAGCCGTTCAGAGCAGAAGTGGTGTAAGTCAAAAATGGGTAATGAGGGTTAAAGTAAACATTCTGTAAATACAGCAATTAATATTCAATTTATTTAAACTGTTAGTAGTCATTGGATAGCACGAAGGACACATTAATTGCTACTTTGTGTTGTATTTCACAGAATTTTTACTTTAAATCTCATTACCCAATTTTGCCTTACACCACTTCTGCTCTGAATGGCTCATATGTAATCGTGGAAACTTTGTAACTAATTCAACAGTTTATTGCATAAATACGCGTCAAAAATGACTTTCATACTCCATCGGCAAGTCTATCGTGCTATAAAAAAGGAGAGCGTTATATGGTAGTAATATTTTTTAATAGTCTCCCTATCGATATAAAAAAATGAAACTCAAAACATAAGATTATTTAGGGCCAAATTAAAGAAGTACCTAATTTCTCACGCCTTCTATTCTGTAGATGAATTCATGACATTGAACAACGCTTCATGAAATTGATACTAAAACTTTGTGTTGTACTATTATTGTATTTCAACTAGACTGTGACTGTAAATTAAGACTTTATAGCAGTATTACATTTTTTTACTTGTTCAATATTCTAGTTGTGAAGCAATGTATGAATACCATGGAATGTTAATATATATAATATGATAAAATAATGCATGAAATCTGAATCTATACTAATAATAAATCTGTAGCCAAAATTTTTCTGGTAATTTTCGATTTTCCAAAAATAACTGGTGTTAACATGTATAATTAACCATCCTGAAACCGAAAATCGCTTTTCTGAAATTTTTGTTTCTATGTCAGTCTGTCTGGATGTTTGTTACCTTTTCACGCGATAATGATGAAAATTGGAATATAAATTAAGTTTGTTGTAACTTAGATTTTAGGCTATATTGCTTTCAAAATATGTTAATTGAAAGGGGGGTTATAAAGGGGCCTGAATTAAATAAATCGAAATATCTCGCTTATTATTGCTTTTTTTTTTTAAATGTTACATAACAAAAGTTTCTTTAAAAATGATTTCCGATAAGTTTTATTCTATGCAAAATTCTGACAGGACTGATATTTAAGGACATAAAAGACTTTCAAAATAATAATACAACACATTTTCACCGCCGCCTCAGATTATAGCATTGTTGTTCCTGCAGTAACTCCTATGTGCAAAATATAAAATTTTTGAGTAGGAAGAAAAACACATTTATTCATTCCATGGCAATGGTACATAGGAGATCGTGAAGTCTTACATTTTCGAAAGAAAGAAATATAATTACATATCACTATATATGCTTTATCACTATTTAAGTTATTTGAAGGGTTCAGAACCATAGTGGGCCAAGCGCCATTTACTGAAGACATAGAAAACAAGGGTTAAAATTAAGTTACTACCATAATTCAATGGAAACATATAGCAAGTAATATGAAGTATACACATTAAAACTAAAAGATACGTCAATACTAATAATAAATCTGCAGCCGAAATTTTTCTGGTAATTTTCGATTTTCCAAAAATGATTGGTGTTAACATGTATAATTAGCCATCCTGAAACTGAAAATCGCTTTGACATTTTTGTTTCTATGTCTGTCTGTCTATCTGTCTGTCTGTCTCGATGTTTGTTATCTTTTCACGCGATAATGGCTGAACCGATTTATATGAAAATTAGAATATAAATTAAGTTCATTGTAACTTAGATTTTAGGCTATATGGCATTCAAAATACTTTACTTAAAAGAGGGGTTATAACGAGGCCTGGATTAAATAAATCGAAATATCTCGCTTATTATTGATTTTCATGAACAATATTACATAACAAAAGTTACTTTAAAAATAATTTTCGATAAGTTTTATTCAATACAAAATTTTGATAGGACTGATATTTAATGAGATAAATGAGTTTTAAAATTACAATAACGCCATCTAAGGCGCTGTACTGAAATAAAAACAAATGACTTCGTCTATAAAGGGCCTTGGACAACAACAATCGAAAGCTATTAAACATAGCCTAAGAGAATGTTTCTGTGTTTGTATGAAGTAATATTGGAAGCTAATTAATTGTTTAATTATTATTTCACCATTGGGAAGTGTAGTTTCTCTAGATGGACATAATTCTACAATGTTATTACAGTAACTTCTGAAACATATAGCAAGTAATATAAAGTATACACATTAAAACTAAATGATATGTCAATCTTCATTAAACTATGGTTGCATGTAATAACAATTAAAAAACATGTTAAAGGAATTGTCATTGCACCAAATGATTGCTGTCTGGACCAAAATGACCGCATTTTTATTATTTAAATACAATTTAAGTTAAGTAACATATTAAACTATTTATCCTTCTACGAAACACGAATGTTCCCTGGATCAAATGTCCTATTTTAAATATGTAATTAATTTATATTTATTTCTAACAGGTGCAGCGGAGCGCACGGGTACGGCTAGTAACAAATAAGAAACATGTTAAAGGAATTGTCATTGCACCAAACGAGTAGTATCTGAACCAAACTGATCGCATTTTAATTATTTAAATACAATTTAAATTAAGTAACATATTAAACGATTTATCCTTCTACGAAACACGAATGTTCCCTGGATCAAATGTAATATTTTAATTATGTAATTACTTTATATTTATTTCTAACGGGTGCAGCGGAGCGCACGGGTACGGCTAGTAACAAATAAGAAACATGTTAAAGGAATTGTGATTGCACCAAACGAGTGCTCTCTGGACCAAAATGATCGCATTTTAATTATTTAAATACAATTTAATTTAAGTGACATATTAAACGATTTATCCTTCTACCAAACACGAATGTTCCCTGGATCAAACGTCCTATTTTAATTATGTAATTAGTTTATATTTATTTCTAACGGGTGCAGCGGAGCGCACGGGTACAGCTAGTTGTATAATAAATTGCGACTTTTAAACATATGTAAACTAATACCTATCTACGGAAGCAGTAGAAACATGTCGAGTGGATTCAGGAAAACACAAAAAAATGCAGGAAAATATATTTTTTAATACTTTGGACCTGTACCTCTTAAATTTTTGTCATAAAGTACGACCATGGAAGTCTAATCTGTGAAAACAGTGATTAACATATGCAAACTAATATCTATCTACAGAAGCAGTAGAAACATGTCGAGTGGATTCAGGAAAACACAAAAAAATGCAGGAAAATATATTTCTTAATACTTTGGACCTGTACCTCTTAAATTTTTGTCATAAAGTACGACCATGGAAGTCTAATCTGTGAAAACAGTGATTAACATTAAGATTGATATGAGAAAAACTGACTGTGAGTTAAGTCCTTATATCTTGTCCCTCATATGATAACAGTAATTTTATTATGTAACAGCCTCAACAAATAAGATGTATTCTTATTTTCGGACCATACTATTAGCATCTCCCTTTATCTTACACCTGGCGTTTTTTGGTGTTAACTTGTGTGTTGACACGTAGGCCAAGCCAGGGTTTATTTGACATCATCGTGATAGCGTAAAGTCTATCTCAAGATGTACAGAAAAAAATGCACACAAATACAAGTGGCAAGGGAGTAGAGGTCTGAGATTGTATATAAATCGGCTCGGATGAGCCAAAAAGACAACATCGTCAGAAAGACCAGAAGTGGTGATGAGTACGCTTACCTGGGTGTTTGGCGCTCACTCCTCACTCTGATTGGCTGGCACTACGAGATCGTCCGCGTCAGAGACACCTACATTTACGAGAGTGCACAGGCAGGAAAACTGGTAGCAGTGACTTCGCCAATTAATTCAGGTAAATCAGGTTTCTCTCAACTCCACACTGACATTAATACAAGTCGAAAATAAATTACTTATCATTACTGTCATTAATTTTTAAAGAAATAATTGCAGTACATAACAATGCAAGACAATGTCAAGTGTAATGTAATTCATATCGTGAAGTGGAAGTACGAAGTGAAGGTTGCTTATGAAGTTATAACAAATATTTAACATATTATTAACTAGCCGTACCCATGCGCTCCGCTGCACTTGTTAGAAATAAGTATAAAAGAATTACTTTATTCAAATAGGACATCTGGTCCAAGGAAAAACATTCGTGTTTGATAGAAGGATAAATCGTTTAATATGTTACTTAATTTAAATTGTATTTAAATAATTAAAATGCGTTCATTTTCGTCCAGAGAGCAATCATTTGGTGCAATGACAATTCCTTTAACATGTTTCTTAATTGTTATTACATGCAAATAATTAAAATATGATAATTTGGTTCAGAGAATATCCGTTTTTGGTGCAAGGATAATTCGTTTAACATTTTTTTCTAAATTAGTCTTGAATGCATCCTTTAATAAATGACTCCAAATTAATAGAGTTGATTGTGTACGAAGATAATTTTTATGTTAACCTTACTGTGCATCTTTTTTATTGTTGTTAAGTCTATTTTATTCACGCCTTAACATCTGTGGTCATGTCGCGCGTTTAGAATGTGTGGGTATATGAGTAGGCCGTTTATAATCTTCTTGAGTTCCTGTTACTGTTGTGTGTTGTAGATGGCTTGTGTTCATGTAACTGATTATAGACTTTGATTAATGTTTTTGGTATTGGTAATTGAGGCGGTGATGAATCATAGCATGTATCTTTCCAATCCGGAATTTGCCTTTATGACTAAGGGAAACCATAAAAAACCCCAGTCAGATTGGTCGGCCACGGGGTTTGTACCCGGGACCTCCCAAATACATGTCTCAAACGCTACCGTCTGAGCCAACTCGCTCGGTTGCATATCATTGTTGATGCAAATAAAAAATGAGGTACCCTACATAAATATTATTTTAAGAAACACAGGAAACGAATATGGGTAAATTATGAGCGCAGGAACTTCATTTCGTAACATCTTTTAAAATAACTCAGCTCCAGTGAGCTCTATGGTAAAATGTATGGTCCAGTAAAAATACTCATCTTTACGACAAATCTTTTTAACTATTATGTTCTCTGAACAAAAAGAAATTTAAGTGTATAAAAATTAAGAGTATTTAATGTGGACCAAATAAAGTTGCAATAATCAAGTTACCCAATAATTCGACAGAATATCAAGTTTTCTGTGCGTAACGATCTATTTTCATCTTACCTCAGTCCTCATATGTAGTATTACATCCATCTGGAGAACCTACAAATAATTTCAAATAGTGAAGGAATTATCCAAATTAGCTTCTGAGATTACTTCATACAAACACAGAAATATGCTCTGTATATTAATATCGATAAACGTCAAGGTCGCCTTAAATAGACGGAGTGTTTTGTTTTTATTTCATTATAGAGCCATAGACGTCGTTCCTGCAATAACTCCTACGCGACATATAGATTTTCAGATTTTTGCTCTATTAAATAACTTAAATAGTGATACAGCAAATAATACAATCTCCTGTATGTAATTATATTTCTTTCTTTCGAAAATGTAAGAATTCACGATCTCCTATGTACCACTGTCATAGTATGAATAAATATGTTTTTTCTTCCTACTGAAAAAATTTATATTTTGTACATAGGAGTTACGGAACAACGACGCTATAATCTGAGGCGGCGGTGAAAATGTATTGCATTGTTATTTTAAAACTCTTGTATATCCTTAAATATCAGTCCTATCAAAATTTTGCTTGGAATAGAACTTATCGGAAATAATTGTTAAAGAAACTTTGGTTATGTAACTTTTTCACAAAAAATCAATAATAAGCGAGATATTTCGATTTTTTAATTCAGGCCCCCTTATATTCCCCCTTTTTAAATAAAGTGTTTTGAATGTAATATAGTCCAAAATCTAAGTTACAACGAACTCAATTTATATTCCAATTTTCATCGAAATTCCCTCAGCTAATATGTTACTTAATTTAAATTGTATTTAAATAATTAAAATGCGATCATTTTGGTCCAAAGAGCACTCATTTGGTGCAATGATAATTCCTTTAACATGTTTCTTAATTGCTATCACATTCAAATAATTAAAATATGATCATTTGGTTCATTGAATATCCGTTTTTGGTGCAAGGATAATTCGTTTAGCATTTTTCTAAATTAGTCTTGAAAGCATCCTTTAATAAATCACTCCAAATTAATAGAGTTGATTGTGTACGAAGATAATTTTTATGTTAACATTACTGTGCATCTTTTTTTTTTTGTTACGTTTATTTTATTCACGAAATTATTGGGGATCATCAGTGCGGTTTTAGGCGTAATAGATCAACTACTGACCAGATATTTTGTATTCGACAGATAATGGAGAAAAAATGAAAGTATAAGGGTACAGTACATCAGTTATTCATAGATTTCAAAAAGGGATATGACTCGGTTAAAGAGAAGTTTTATATGATATTCTTATTGAATTTGGTATTCCCAAGAAACTAGTTCGGTTAATTAAAATGTGTCTCAGTGAAACGTCCAGCAGAGTCCGTATACGTCAGTTTCTGTCAGATGCGTTTCAAATTCATTGCGGGCTAAAGCAAGGAGAAGCACTATCACCTTTACTTTTTAACTTTGCTCTAGAGTATGCCATTAGGAAAGTCTAGGATAACAGATAGGGTTTAGAATTGAACGGGTTACATCAGTTGCTTGTCTATGCGGATGACGTGAATATGTTAGGAGAAAATCCACAAACGATTAGGGAAAACACGGATATTTTACTTGAAGCAAGTAAAGAGACAGGTTTGGAAGTAAATCCCGAAAAGACAAAGTATATGATTATGACTCGTGACGAAAATATTGTACGGAATGGAAATATAAACATTGGAAATTTATCTTTTGAAGAGGTGGAAAAATTCAAATATCTTGGAGCAACAGTAACAAATATAAATGATACTCGGGAGGAAATTAAACACAGAATAAATACGGGAAATTCCTGTTATTATTCGGTTGAGAAGCTTTTATCATCCAGTCTGCTGTCAAAAAATCTGAAAGTTAGAATTTATAAAACAGTTATATTACCGGTTGTTCTTTATGGTTGTGAAACTTGGACTCTCACTTTGAGAGAGGAACATAGGTTAAGGCTGTATGAGAATAAGGTGCTTAGGAAAATATTTGGGGCTAAGAGGGATGAAGTTACAGGAGAATGGAGAAAGTTACACAACGCAGAACTGCACGCATTGCATTCTTCACCTGGCATAATTAGGAACATTAAATCCAGACGTTTGAGATGGGCAGGGCATGTAGCACGTATGGACGAATCTAGAAATACATATAGAGTGTTAGTTGGGAGGCCAGAGAGAAAAAGACCTTTGGGGAGGCCGAAACGTAGATGGGAAGATAATATTAAAATGGATTTGATGGAGGTGGGATATGATGATAGAGACTGGATTAATCTTGCTCAGGATAGGGACCAATGGCGGGATTATGTGAGGGCGGCAATGAACCTCCGGATTCCTTAAAGCCAGTAAGTATTAATTAAATATAACACCATGTGCAGCTTGTAGTTTCTATGTAGAAGGTAGAACGGATTCTTAAAAATTACTTTCCATTCGCTGTCCTGCCAGAAGGAAGTATTTCTACCGACAGCACACTAGTTTTGCGCCCTGCTGGTAATACCCTCGTGTCCTGCAAGTAGGACGCGCTATTATTAATACATGTTTGTAACTGCTTTTAGTATGCTGTGATAATTAAACAAATCTCACTATTATTATCATACTTCAATGGAAACATATAGCAAGTAAAATAAAGTATACACATTAAATCTAAATAATATGTCAATCTTCATTAAACTATGGTTGCATGTAATAAAAATTAAGAAACATGTTAAAGGAATTGTCATTGCACCAAATGAGTGCTCTCTGGACCAAAATGATCGCATTTTAATTATTTAAATACAATTAAATTAAGTAACATATTAAACGATTTATCCTTCAATCAAACACGAATCTTCCCTGCATCAAATATCCCATTTTAATTATGTAATTACTTTATATTCATTTCCAACAGGTGCAGCGGAGCGCACGGGTACGGCTAGTACTAATAATAAATACGTAGCCAAAATTTTTCTGGTAATTTTCGATTTTCCAAAAATAATTGGTGTTAACATGTATAATTAGGTAACCATCCTGAAACCGAAAATCGCTTTTTTTTTTTAATTTTTGTTTGTATGTCTGTCTGTCTGTCTGTCTGTCTGTCTGTCTGTCTATCTGTCTGCCTGTCCGGATGTTTGTTACCTTTTCACGCGATAATGGCTGAACGGATTTCGATGAAAATTGGAATATAAATTAAGTTCGTTGTAACTTAGATTTTAGGCTATATGGCATTCAAAATACGTTATTTAAAAGGGGGATTATAATGGGGCCTGAACTAAATAAATCGAAATATCTCGCTTATTATTGATTTTTGTGAAAAATGTTACATAACAAAAGTTTCTTTAAAAATAATTTTCGATAAGTTTTATTCCTTGAAAAATTTTGATAGGACTGATATTTAATCAGATAAATGAGTTTTAAAATTAAAATAACTGCCATCTAAGGCCGTGTAATGAATTAAAAAACAAATGACTTCGTCTATAAGGGGCCTTGGACAGCAACAATCGAAAGCTATGAAAGATAGCCTACAGATAATGTTTCTGTGTTTGTATGAAGTAATATAGGAAGCTAAATTAACCGATTTGTATAATTAATTATTAATTCACCATTGGAAAGTGTAGTTTCTCTAGATGGACATAATGCTATAATATTATTACAGTAACTTCTGAGTGAATCGAGGACAGGTAAGATTAAAATGGCTTCTTATGCACAGAAAACTTGATAGGCTATTCTGTACATTCGTTTCCTGTATTTCCTAATAGTACATTATGCAACGAGCCTATAATGAAGGCAATTAAGAAGTGAGTATGTATATTTATGAAACGAGCGCAAGCGAGTTTCATAATTTTCATACGAGCTTCTTAATTACCATTATTGGCGAGTTTCATAAGACTTTTTATGCCCGACCATATTTCTAACTTGAAATTATTCATTTTATTTATATCTAACTGACCTTGAGCAATACCTCGTAAATTGTGAGATGTGCGCAGACGCGAAAGTATTGATTTTTTCCGAGGAACAGATGTCCAAATTGACCTTGATAGCCTATAAGAACCTACAGAGTAAACTAAATATTAACTTTGATATAACATTGAAATTAAATTAGACATTGAAAAACGAGATGACAAATTGAATTTATTTGAATATTATTTACAATCAACGCTAATTATTATAGTAACAGAACATAACCTTCTGCGACAGTATTGGATTTCCAGCCTCCGTGACTTTTCGCTAATTCTCTTTCGATTGCATATCCGAGAATAATCGATACTTGCGGTTTTATAACGGTGGAAAGCTGACCTGTCATTGGCTGAACAGTTGTAACCTGAGTCGTCATTGGCTGAAAGACCTGACCTTTAATGAGTAGGTGTACTTTAATGACATGCATTAAAGGTCTGCTACCAGGTGTATAATTACTACATTTCGGCATGGTCGAGCATAAAATAATTTTAATGACCAAATGAGTGATCTCTGGATCAAAATGATCGCATTTTAATTATGCAAATACAATTTAAATTAAGTAACATAATAAACGATTTATCCTTATATCAAACACGAATGTTCCCTGGATCAAATGTACAATTTTAATTATGTAATTACTTTATATTTATTTCTATCCTGGTGCAGCGGAGCGCACGGGTACGGCTAGTATGTACATATTTATATGACAATGAACAATGCATAATCTGAAAGGACAAATAAAAATCGTAGATGATTAAAATGGCTACGACAAATAAACAGCGATCACAATGTATTCTTTGGTATGCTAAATTTGAGAGTGTTAAAAGAGTTCAAAGGGAATTTCGACGTGAGTATGGTGTGCGTAATGTACCTAAATACGATTCCATAATGTGGTATCGAACATTTGTAGAAACAGGTCCTGTGTTAAAAAAAAAACATGCAGGAGTTCGCAGGCGAAACCAGTACGAGAAGCAGCTGTCTCTTGGCTTGGTCCCCAAACTCCCCAGATCTAACCTCTCCTGACTTCTTCGTGTGGGGTTTTGTTAAAGACATTGTCTATTCACAGAAACCCAGGAACATTGATGATCTGAAAGTAAAAATTACTCAAGATTTTCAACAAATCACCCCTCTTATGTTACAACGGACATGGGCTGAATTGCATCACCGTTATGAGTTGTGCAGGGTGTGCAATGGGGGTCATGTTGAGCTCTGAGGGATCTCCCATCTTTCAGTGTTATATGCACAAAGTTTCAACAAATAAAGTTCAGTAGTAAATGCTTTACGGCGTTTTTATTTTTCCGTACCCAAACGGATCACCCTGTATGTTTCCCTGTTAAGAATTTTAGCAACATTTCAATCTAAATAATATTGGGTTATTTATGAAATTAATATTTGGAAAAACTACTAAATCTACATTGTAAACTACAAGAATATAACAATTTGAACGTACTGTTCACGTAACATTTCTGAAGAAAATGAAGTGCTTTCTAATATCGTTGTTTATAAAATTAACGCTTACTAAATTACATACAATTTGCTAGGACTTCGTATTTTCATAACATATGGAGATACCAGGGCTTTTCAAATGTTACTAATCTAAAAATTAAATTTCACCTACTAAGTTGCTGATCTAAATACCATCCTACTGGCGCCACAAGTGCAGTAACAATAAAATAGCAGTTTAAGTGCAAAAGCGAATTACAGCTAGTTATGATCTAACTTACATTTCACTTCCTCTAGAAGTCTAGAAGATCCTGACTGCCACTCCCGTTATAATGTTACAACCATGGCAATGCAGTTACAAATTCTCAAACTTTATAAGACACTATAATTATAATTATAGGCACACACACTAGTGGCTTGTGCAGCAAATGCTGCAGCAAACTAGGTTCATTAGACTTTCAAAAAAAATTTTTTTTTCAGATTTATTTTTAATGAAAAATACCAGACTTTTGAAAGTTATCTGTTCCCATAATAATGAAACATACTCCCTCTGAATTGTTCTTTTAACGCCAAATACTTTTTCTTGAACCTATCCACCTTCAGTTTTTGAGTTTCAACGCGAAAACGCAAGTAACAATGTCAGGATGATCAGAGGGTTTTTCATGTGGGAGTAAAGCAATAGCTACTTCAAGTCATTGTGGATTGTAGGTGAAAGTTAAAAAAAGTCAGATTTGCTGTGCTTTCGAACAATAGACATAGCATCTTGGTATAGTTGCTGCATGTAGAGCTTGAAATGTAGAGGGTAAAATCATTTTATCCTGCTAAGAGATCTTGCTGAAATGATCGGGAGACTACAAAATTTTGTAGACCTCTTATTATATCAGAAAGTAATACCACAGTCCAGTATATACAGTCACGAAGCTTCAGTTGATGAGGGTACTAGGAACAATAGACTGTGCAGGTACTATTTCGCATTGTCTGTGATGAGACGATAGTAGCGTTCCTAGTGGTTAGCAACTATCTATGGATACATATTTACTACGCACTGGGCTTGGTGACTGTATATACTAGACTGTGGTAATACCGTCTTTCCTTAGGAACTGTAATTTTTGCGCTCTCTCTCGAGAGAATACTGAAGAAAATGACGCATTTAAGTATCTACACCACACCGCTATTAAGTATATGAATAAGACCCAATCCCACTTAATTAATAAATATAAAAAGTTTGATTTTAATAGCAATATTATCTTACGCAAGTTTTATAGTTATATATATATATATATATATAAACATCATGGCATTAACTATAATAATATTTCATTTCTAATGGTAAAAATGTCATCAAACCACCTCCAGTTTTGTAGATTTTAATATCCAATACACAGCTGTACTCAGAAAATTACACACCGCAGAATCAGACCTGTAAATTACATTTAGTAAGTCTTGAAGTTTTTAATAACCAATTGAATATGGACTCCAAATATGTCAGTAATCCTGCAGGTCAGACCTGTAAATTACATTTAGTAAGTCTTGAAGTTTTTAATAACCAATCGAATATGGACTCCAAATATGTCAGTAATCCTGCAGGTCAAGGCCTATTGTTTTTGTAGTGTATTTGTGTTTTGTTTTATTCTGAAAAAACATTATTCCTCAAAACTGACGACAGCTGGATTTTGGAAAATAGAAAAATGATGTAGGAAAATGGACATTTCACTGAAAAGTACTATTTTTCTGAAAAACTTTGGGTTCCAAGCTTCAAAATGAGGGGTCATTTATTAAAACCCGTTCAGTCGTTTTCCCGTAATTTCCATTACCAGTTCAAATTATATATACAAGTAATGTCAAGGACTTATTATTTTTTTATATTTCAACCAAAAAAGTTCAATGCGTTATGATAGATGATTGAAAGAGTTTTCGTATTGTTGTTTAAATGTGCAGACATTATATCCGAACAAATGTAACATTGTAAAATTCCTTCGCAGGTCGAGAAGTTACAGAACGATATGTAACACTCTTGGAAGAACAGCGTGTTTTGCATCGTGGCCAAGAGTGACTGTGACTGAACTCGTTTGAGCATATTCATTTTCAAGAAGCAGGTTTTACATTGCACTTCTATTGAACAGCGAAAAAAAAAAAGAGCAATGTGATATCATGTCAGATACTCTGCAAGTGTATCAGAACACATTCACACATAGCGTTACTAAATAAAAACGTATTCGCTAAAGTAGGCAGCGAAGAGTGATTAAGAAAGACAGTCACCTCTACTTATTGTCTCTGAGAAATGAAAACGTAACTGGTAGAACTTCCCCATACCATGGCATTACGAAAGGAACAAATGTGGAGGCTGCGAACAAAACCGGTTATTTCCAAAATAGTATATTTCTCAGGAAGTAGAAAAAATATATCGGGCCTTCACTTTACCTCAAAGTGAACGATAATTTTGTGTGTCGATCATGTTACGTCCGTTGTTCTAATCGTGTCAATAATCATGATTTTAGTTATTTTCTGTGGATTATTTTGAAAGACATTCATGAACGTAAAACATACAGTATACGTCACTTGCACCAACTGTATCATGGGGTAACGAATACAATATTATATGGTAATTATTAGGGACCGGATTTTTAGGTTTTTGAAATAGATGAAACAGGTTTTTTTTTAGGTTTTATGTCCAAACTGTGAAAGGAGTCGCAAAAACTGCCAGATCATTAAAAATGTATCCTTACAGTTAATCTTAAAAATAAAATATATATTTATTACGGCAACATGGACCACGAGACTGACCTTTTCAAGAACCAAACTATTTATCAAAATTTATAAAATTCCAAATTTTTGCTCCTTCCCCTTTAACACTATTTGTAGTATCAATATAACTTGCCTTGATATAACTACATAAATTTCAATTTTCAATAGATAATAGGTACAGTACACATGCAACTTTTGAATTAAATTTGTTCAAAATTGATCAACATTATTTTATAAAGTAACAAACAAACAAACAAACAAACAAAAAGACATTATTTACTGGTACTGTTCCTGGTTGCAATATATCGTCGCCTGAATGCAAGAACTAGGTAACTCGAAATTTGAGTTTTTTAGTTACCGCTTTTATAGCATAGCAAAAATCGCACAAAATGTAATCCAGGATCTAGGTAACTGATCGAACAATACCAGCGACATCTATTTTCCAATATAACAAATAGGTAAAAAAAACGAGACATTTTCCTTAGTGCAATAAATAAGTAAATAGGCGATGTCACAAAATATGAAAAATCAAGTTACCTAGTTCTTGCATTCAGGCGACGATATGACCAAATACTATTCAAGATTCTCGACTGAGAACATTTTTCTATTGTCGTTCAAAATACATTTGAAGAACGAAAAGGTTGTTTTAACAGCACATGACGTCATAGGTTCAAATTTCATCGCTGCCACTGCAGCAGGTACCCACGGCAACTGACAGTGAAGCTTTCTCCCTGGAGAATGGAGCACACATTTTTCATTTTTTCAAACCCTGGGTTTAATGTATACTTTTCTTAAAAGATGCAAACTTTTTTTTTATAATACCATAACGCAAAGTGGACTTTCTTCAAACAGATGAGAATGCGTAAAAGAGGTCTTTCCTGAAGCCTGTTTTTCTTTAATTGGCTTATTTTACGACGTTTTATCAACTCCTATAGTTGTATAGCATCTGAGTAAAATGAAGGTGATAATGCCAGCGAAATGAGTCCAGGGTCCAGCGCCGAAATTTGCCCAGCATTTGATCTTAGTGGGTTGAGAAAAAACCCCGGAAAAAAACCTCAATTATCCCGACCAGGATTTCAATTCGGACCCGCTCGTTTCATGGTTAGACGTGCTAGCCGTTACTTCACAGTGAAGCACACCTGAACCCAGTCATATGAATATAAAAACATATGTAAATCCCGTGCAGTAAAGTGAATGAAATTCATGTTTATATCACTTTAGAACTGCTGTAAAATTTTTATTGAAGAACAAAAATGTACACAATTCATTTATTGCCGGTGTTTACACTAAATTATAATATTTATGGTATTATGAGAGACATTAATAATACTTATACCCACAATAAATTGAAGGTAACAAATCAGGATGTGATATATTTGATACATATAGTCTGGACATTCATTTTTCTTTCCTACCATAATTTGATTAGCATTATCAATTTTTTCTTCTACGTAACCTCCGGACACGCATGACGACTTCTAGCCTCTGAGCCGTTTCAGTCTTATTAGACTATTATCTGTCTCGGAACCAACCAACACAGTAGCTGAAGCCTCCTCGAGATACGAGTCTTGTAACTTTCTAGACGAGGTATTTCCAAATATTCAGCTATTAAACTTGGAATTTAGTAAACTAGTTAATTCTAATTAACAATGCATATTTCATTTCTACATTGAATGAAGAATCGTCTATGTTCTAAACTTATAGGTACAAGTGATATTCAGAGATGCCTTATTGGTGTCACATATGAGTTTCAAACTATCTTCAGACAGTTGGCTTCTTTTTCGATAATAATCTAAATTGGAATTTTCAAGTTAAAGAAACGATAAAAAAAATCTGTTCCTCCATTCACTGTTTGAGTCGCTTAAGAAACTTCTTGCCCCAACAACTAAAACTTACCCTAGTACAAACCCTAGTAATGCCGCACTTCGATTATTGTGACGTTTTTTAAGTGACTTAAGTTCTGAACTGTCAGTCAAGTTACAGCAAGTTCAGAATATGTGCGTCAGATACGTGTGCAACATCCGACGATATGATCACATATCACCGTCCTTCGCAAGTCTTTCATGGCTCCGACTTAAAGAACGCAGAACTTTACATTCTTTGTATTTACTCTTTCGAATTCTGCACACTTCAACACCAAATTACCTTTCGTCTCGTTTCTCTTATCTATACTCTAACCACTACTTAAATACCAGATCACTTATCTGTGGCGCGTTAAGTATACCTCTTCATATAACATCTCGTTATTCATTATCTTTTACAGTATCCACACGCGACAATGGAATTCCCTGTCACAATGTATTAGGGGCTGCAAGACAATAAATACTTTTAAAAACAGCTTAAAAGCTAACCTTTTTAGCATTTCACTCCAATCATACCGACTTAAACTATCACTGTCTACATTGTTACTCCTTCCTTTAGACATGCATCCTGATAGTGCTGTATTTTCAAAATTGTCTCATAATAATATCTTCCTATTATCTAACATTATTTGAAATATATTAACATTCTATGTATTTTAGCTTAATTCTGCTACACAGTTTGTATTTCAGTGTTTAATTAATAGTTCATAGTATTTTGTTATTTAATTCGTAAAACTCTTGTATACATGTAAGTCTTATCTAAATCAAATTGTTGAATTCTTTGTAAGTTCATACATATGTATGTATACTTTTCTGCTGATTGAGTGGAAGAGAAGGCCTTACGGCCTTAACTCTGCCAGCTAAAATAAATTATTATTATTCTTCTTCTTATTATTATTATTATTATTATTATTATTATTATTATTATTATTATTATATAAACAAGAAACAAGTGATGTGCACTTTCTGCAAATTTCTGCGTGTTTTTGAGTCTGATACTTTCATTATCAAGTAAGATTCTTTATATTTTATATCATATCATCAGTTCTCACGTCCATCAGTTCATCTCGGCAAGCTTCTGTTAAAACTATTATCGAAACAACTGTCATCATTATAAATGTGCTGTCAGGCGCTAGTAAAAATTTGCTTACCTCTTGTCTCATAAAAGTCTTTCTCTTTTTAAATCTACACCAGTCCGACTTTCTTTTCAGAAAAGTTTTTAGTTTAGCAAACTCCTTTAAAACCACATTTTGTTTAATAACTAACATTGATTTTAACACAGAATGTCCTCTATTATTTCTTTACCTACTCTTTCTAGCACAGCTTCAATTCTTATTCTGTCCGTCCATTTCACACGCTCCATCCTTCTCCATATCCACATTTCAAATGCTTCTAGTCTCTTGTCTTCACTTCGTCGTAATGTCCACGCTTCTGGCCCATACAATGCTACACTCGACACAAAGCACTTCACCAGTCTCTTCCTCAGCCACTGCTATCCTTCTCCTGACTTCATGTTACCACTTATAGCAGACTTACACCCTAAGTTAACGAGTATTAACATATATTTGACATAGTGAATGATTTAAGCCTAACTCTTACACAAACCGTGGCGAAAATTAATCAACCTCATTCAGAGGTGGGTGACGTCAAATTATTGAGGCAGTAGGGAGAGAAGTCATGCGACTGAATATTCTGTACAGCTGCTAGTATTTATGTCACACATCTACTTATGCAGTTCCACGCAATCAGACCAAATGGCAATCCAAAGGTTCAGAAGGAGTCATTTCGGTAGCGACCCCTTTAGAGTTTTCAGCTACTTTCGGAGTTGCTTCAAATATTTAACACCACTCATTAATATGTGATTATATAAGCATTATTAATTAAAATCTATGTGTTCGAAAGTGAAAGAATGGATAAATCTAATTAGAATACAAATGTTTCAAGTGCAATAAATGACTCAACATAATACGCGTAAGTATCATGTACTTACTCTACTCGTTGATAAAGTTGATCTATAATAGAAATTTCACAGCAAACTTGTCGTCGCCGTGGTCGTCATCGTCATCGTCATCGTCATCGTCATCGTCATCGTCATCGTCATCGTCATCATCATCATCATCATCATCATCATCATCATCAAAGTTTTGTTTTATTAGTCTTTCATCGGACATCCTTGATATATGGTCTACCAAATTCTGTTGTATTTTATTGTTTAAATCAAGAATATTGAGTTTTTCTCTCATAGTCTCTCTTCTAAATGAAATGGAAATACAAAAATTGGAAATTTATCATTTGAAGAGGTGGAAAAATTCAAATATCTTGGAGCAACAGTAACAAATATAAATGATACTCGGGAGGAAATTAAACACAGAATAAATATGGGAAATGCCTGTTATTATTCGGTTGAGAAGCTTTTATCATCCAGTCTGCTGTCAAAAAATCTGAAAGTTAGAATTTATAAAACAATTATATTACCGGTTGTTCTTTATGGTTGTGAAACTTGGACTCTCACTTTGAGAGAGGAACATACATTAAGGGTGTTTGAGAATAAGGTGCTTAGGAAAATATTTGGGACTAAGAGGGATAAAGTTACATTAGAATGGAGAAAGTTACACAACACAGAACTGCACGCATTGTATTATTCACCTGACATAATTAGGAGCATTAAATCCAGACGTTTGAGATGGGCAGGGCATATAGCACGTATGAGCGAATCCAGAATATAGTGTGTTAGTTGGGAGGCCGGAGGGAAAAAGACCTTTAGGGAGGCCGAGACTTAGATGGGAAGATAATATTAAAATGGATTTGAGGGAGGTGGGATATGATAATAGAGACTGGATTAATCTTGCTCAGGATAGGGATCAATGGCGGGCTTATGTGAGGGCGGTAATGAACCTTCGGGTTCCTTAAAAGCCATTTGTAAGTAAGTATGATTATACAGTATGCGATATATTTGCAATACTTCTGTGAAGTATACGTATTCTCAACCGTTGTTCTAGTTTTCTCTATAGGTAGCAATACAAAACATTGTCTTCATTCAGAGCACGTTCTCAAATTCCTCCAATATGAAAGCACTTCATGAAGATTACATTCATTGGTGTCTTATGTTATGTTTTATTTAACGACGCTCGCAACTGCAGAGGTTATATCAGCGTCGCCGGATGTGCCGGAATTTTGTCCCGCAGGAGTTCTTTTACATGCCAGTAAATCTACTGACATGAGCCTGTCACATTTAAGCACACTTAAATGCCATCGACCTGGCCCGGGATCGAACCCGCAACCTTGGGCATAGAAGGCCAGCGCTATACCAACTTGCCAACCAGGTCGACGTTCATTGGTGTCTGTTTCAGATATATATTTCCGTAATTGTTTCCTTATCCCGTTTTCGCATGATTTGTACTTACCATCTTAACTCATGTAGTTATACAAAGTGATTCACGAGGATTTACCGTCCCTCACGGAGCTTATTTCCGAAGAAATTTTGAGCAAAATAGTCATATAAACATTTATCCTAATCTCAATGTTTTTAGAATTACACTAATTTGAAGTTGTTTGCAAAATCTTCTTGAGCTTTAAGAGTAAAAGAACTATTCAGGATTATCATTTCTTTAATTAGCTAGTATTCTGAAGCTAAAAATGTGTTGTGCATTCCGTAGTTGTTTCGTATAAATTTTTCTTTTCAATTTTTAACTACAAAATTACATTTTCTTACACATTTATCACAACAATTGTTACAAATGACGCCACTCTTTTAAATTATTTAAGACTGTACATTAGAATGCATAATTAAAGTGTAAACAATCAAGTTCCTAAAGTCCTATGATTTGTAACAATTTTTTATGATTAAGTTCGTAAGAATGATGTCATTTTTAGTTGAAAATTGAAAAATAAATCTATAAAAAGCAACTAATAACACATTTTTAGGTTCAGAACACTAGCCAATTAAAGAAACTTCACTAATGAATAGTTCACTCTTTATTTGTAATATTTTTCACCCTAAAACTAAAGAAAAAAGTTTTTTACTAACAACTTCAAATTAATGTAACTTTGAAAATATTGAGATCAGGACAAATGTTTATATGTCTTCGGAAATAAGCTCCGTACGTGACGGCAAATAATCGTGGATCACCCTGTATTTCTTGGATGATGATTTTCTTCATTTATATTTGTTTCTTACTGGTATTGCTTCTGACTTTGGTAAATTTGAAAATTTTATGAATACTACGTTGTATTTTAATTAACAATGAAAATGTGACGATTTTCAAAATGTCTGACACACAGTGACAGCGACAATGTCGGGGTCGTGCTGCAACTGCACATTCCAAGACACGGAGTTCCTGTCGGGGACATGTGGCGCAACATTTACTGTCTTCATGGGGCTGGTGGAATTCCTGCTCAGGTCGCAAACCAGCATCGCAGACCCCTGTAACCGTGCGGGCCAAGAATTCATTGACGTAAGTGTTACTTCGTTATAACTTACAACGCATAGCTTTAACTTCTGAAAAAATACATAGGTTGGATAAAAAGTAATGGTAACAGTGCTGTCACGTGACGATGGTGCGTTTGAGAGTTGCCAGCTGTATGGACATGAACAAGGACTGTTAGATGAGTTAGTGTAGCCGGCAGCGACAGTACTCTGTCAATCTACTGCAGTGTGTAGAACGTTGACTTTCATAGGGATAGTGCGAGCGCCCTAAGATCATGTTTACAGAACTAGAGCAACGTTCCTGGATCAGAATTGAAGTGGCACGAGGTCGTAGTGCACAAGAATGTTTTCAGGGACTGCGTGAAGCATGTGGCGATGCAGCGTTGCCATATCGCACAGTTGCACGATGGGTTAAAGCGTTTCGGGAAGGCCTTGTTGGAAGTGCTGTGAAGGTGATGTTCATTGTGGCGTGTGCCATTGATGGGGTAATACTGCACCACGCTGTACCTCCAAGGCAGACGGCAAACGCGGACTACTACTGCAGGTTCCTGCAGCACCACCTTCGTCCAGCCCTCAGGAGAAAACGACGACACTTGGTGGTACAGAACCCCATCATTCTTCATGATAATGCAAGGAGTCACACCGCTGCTGCTGTCAAGGACCTCTTGCGTCGCTGGCAATGGGAGATTCTGGAACATCCTCCGTACTCACCCGATATGATTCATGCGATTACGACCTTTTCACCAAAGTGAAAGAACCACTGCGAGGGACCCGGTACAATACCAGAGATGAACTTATCCGAGTTTTAGGGCGGTCAATACGGAACATCAACAAAGATGGACGCGCTGATGGTGTACGATGCCTTCCAAACATTTGTCAAAAGGTAATAAATAAGGGGGGCGACTATATAGAAGGTACGTAAATGTTGTACTCCTGTGAATAAAGCAATGTCAGAAATATCGAACTGTTTCCTTTACTTTTTATCCAACCCAAGTATATGAATTCACGGCTAAGTGTTCAGATTAAAGATATAATGCATTATACAGGGTGATTCAAGAGGATTTACCGTCCCTTACGGAGCTTATTTCCGAAGACATTCTGAGCAAAAAATTTCATATAAACATTTGACCTAACCTCAATATTTTCAGGGTTACACTAATTTGAAGTTGTTATTAAAATACCTTACTTCTTTAGTTTTAAGGGTAAAAGAATATTACAAATAGAGAATGAACTATTCAGAAGTATCATATCTTTAATTGGCTAGTGTTCTGAAGCTAAAAATGTGATGTCAGTTGCTTTGTACAGATTTTGTTTTTCAATTTTTAACTAAAAATTACATCATTCTTACGCACTTATCACAAAAATTGTTACAAATCATACGACTTTAGTAACTTGATTAATTATACATCTTAATGTACAGTCTCGAAGAATTGACAAGAATGGTGTGATTGGTAACAATTTTTGTGATAAATCGTAAGAAAAATGTAATTTTGTAGTTAAAAATAAAATAAAAAAATTCTGTAGGAAGCAACTATGGAAATCACAACATATTTTTAGCTTCAAAATACTAAATAATTAAAGAAATGATACTCCTGAATAGTTCTCTCTTTATCTGTAATATTTTTTTGCCCTTAAAATTAAAGAAAAAACTTATTTTACAAACAAATTCAAATTAGTCTAACATATTGAGATTAGGAAACATGTTTATATGACATTTTTTGCTCAGAATGTGTTCGGAAATAAGCTCCGTAAGTGACGGTAAATCCTCGTGAATCACCCTGTATAATAGGAACTTGTTTAATTTCTTTTTAAAATTCCCTGCATATAAATTGTATTAATATGTTCAATACTGAATACTTAGTGCAATGTTGTTAACGAAATTCAGAAGGAAACACTATAATCTGTTAAATTTATGAAAATGATACGACATATTTAATTTCTCACGAATGAATACAAGAATGCAAGAATGTTTAAGCTGGGCGTATGTAGAATTTCGAAGTCAAACGTTGTATTGCTATTGTGTATTTAAATATGAACAAATGAAAGTAGGTCTACATTTCTACATCATCTATATATTTAATTTGAATTTCGCATGAAAATTTTGAGAAATTTATAAAACCTATGAGATTGTGTGATGTCACAATGGAAAGCTATCAACGTCGTGATGGTTAAAATTTGGATGTTAAGTTATAGGCATATATATATATATTTTTTTTTCTTTTTGGGTTTTTTTCTTCTTTCGTTTGTTTCACGGGATATACGTTTGAGATTGTTGCCTTCGTTTGACAGAAAACTTTAAATGAAATGAGTCGTGTAAGAATGTTATTGGTGAAGATAAGGCTTTTGTGATTCTTATTACGTTGAAAAGTGGCTTCTTTCATAATGAGTGCCCGTAGCCGACCAAGAAAACGTGGCCTTATAAAAAAAATTTAATCAATTGCAATTAATTAAATAAGTCCTCCCATTATCCTTGAAAATACTTGAAAACCATTAATTTCATAATCAGTTCATTAAGTCTGCAAACAGCACTTCAAACATTCTGCAATTCTGCCATGCCAAGAAGAACTAATACGAACAGTTATTTAAGGGGTTAGGTACAGTTTACAGCAGTGAAATTTTTGCAAATATTCAACATTTTTTTCCTCCATTACTGTATCTTGTACAATAATGAAAATTAGTATGTGTGAAACACTGTCCTTCATGAAAAAAAATATTTTACGATTTAAAAAAATTATTTATTTATTTATTTTTTTTTTCAAAATTCAAAATGGTGACAGTTTACTGAGCAGTGATGAAGAGTTTCCCTCATAACTCATAAATTTGTTAATTTTTTCATGTTCTCTCTCTTTTATTTCATTACTTAAACTCATGTTTACAATATCATGCTCCTTCAACTGCATTCCTTAATAAATAATATACTTTTTTTGTTTTGTACTGATATTTGACCACTTTTTAAATGAATTTATTTTTTATCAGACAATCTATCAAAGGTAGAGAAGTGATCTTGCATCGTATTTTAGATATGACATGCATAAAGACACACAAAAAATTTCATCACAGAATGTTGGATGGTTTTTTAGTTATTTGGGAAACGCTTCATCACTCCACAGTGAACTCAATTTTAAAATAAAAATTCGATACTACATATTTTTACATATTTACCCCCCCCCCTTGAAGCACTTTATGAGTTTTAAAAAATCGGTTTTGGCACTTAGCACATGTAGAATGTTAGGTACACCGGGGACAGAACAACTAGAGACTTCAGTGACGTCACTACAGAAGAACCCACACACAGCAGAATTGTTCGTTGCACTACAAACTGAAAACGTTGACCATCTAATTTCACTGATCCAGCCGCGCTCTCACAATACAATAACGTCTGTTCAGAAAATGTTTTGCAGCTGAATGGTACCGTACCTGCTAGTGCGGGAGGAGGGGGTGGTCGGACAGTAAAAGTAACCGTCTCCAAGCTTCTAGATGTTCTGTCCCCAGTATACTCAATTGTACTTCAAAATACTGCATCTCTAGAACATTGCCGTATTATAAAAAAAAAACTTGTTATTTATATACGGTTAGGTTGAAAGGAATATACTATGTAATTACATAAAAATCCGGTCCCTATTTATAAGTACCTTCAGCCCGGACACGGTTTATAGGGCACATGGCCCTCGAAGCCCTGCCAGCACATCTGAGTGGAATAAATTGCCCGTAAAAATAGACAACGCTTGTTTGAATGCAGGGAATAGACAACGCTGAGTACGACTTTCTGGTGGTTGGTGCCGGAGTGGCAGGGCCAGTGGTGGCAACGAGACTGAGCGAGAACCCGGACTGGAAGGTGCTGCTGCTGGAGGCCGGCCCGGAGGAGCCCACCGGCACGCTACCTCCTGCCTTCGCCGTGGCTGCCGTGGGGACACAGCTCGACTGGAAGTACAAGACAGAGCCGGAGAACTTCGCCTGCCTTGCCAAAGGAGGAATCTGCAACTGGCCCAGAGGTGAGACGCGCACGATGTCTTCACACCACACGAGTGTTCGTCCTATGTCACTAGTAATTTCTAAAGGCTGATTCACAATAAACCGGAAAAGGAAACGATAACGAGATCGAGAACGGAAATATTGTTAACATAAATGTCTTTAAATGTGAGCATTCACAATACTGGGTGTTCAGTTCAAAATGTGTCATGGCTCGCTGTATGCCGTCATGTGGCTAGCCGATGAGCTTAGAGAATTCAATCTTCCTACACTTCCGCAGAGGTGTATAACCTAAGAGGCAGAGAAGTTGCCTAGCAAGGACGGCGTTCATTCTGAAGAGTACGTGCCGATACGTACGGTAACGCCGGTAGTGGCAGGAATGTGAACTGTTTGGAAATACGTACTGTCGGGATATGGGGAGAGGGTTAAGACGATCACTTACGTTTTGTTGACATTAACTTGGACGGTCAACATGGACACGGAGCATTTGCTTTGTGTTGTGGAATGTTACCGTACGCAACCGATGATAACAAATACCCTGCGTACGACTTGCCGGCGCAAAACACAGTTCGAAAGAGGTTATGGTAGCACACAGACCGTACAGACCGCCATCTGTTGCTACGACGTTCAAGTTATACCGTACACGTTCTCAAGTTCAGATTGAAGAACGCCTTAAATAATAGGAAACTTCTCTAACATAGAAGCTGAAACTCGCTTCATATCGGTGACCCAACAACAGTGACGTCATGACACACTTTGAAATGAACACCCAGTAGTTAATTGTGAATGCTCGCACTTGAATACATTTATTTTAACATTATTTCCGTTCTCGTTTCCGTTGTCGTTTCCTTTCCCGGTTTATTGTGAACCAGCCTTTAGGCTGTTTACTTCCCAACTAAAAACTGATCTATTACGTCATTCGCTATTCATACAGGGTGATCGCGAGGAAAAGTAAATATTTTAGAGAGTGGTAGAGTATTCTGAACAAAAAGTTCCTATAAACATGTGTACAATTTCCAATATGTGTGTGGAGATACAACTGATCCATGTTACGCATAACAAGGCTCACAAGTAACAAGAACGATGACATAATTATTACATTTATTTAGCATTAGTACCAGAGCTAGGAAATTGGTACCAAAACTGTTAAGATGTGTGAGTTTGCACTATATCTCTACCGAATGAAAAGTAGTTATTGTCAATGAACCAGAACGATAAACATGTAGGCCTACTTACTTATGCTTTCTTAAGTTCCGTGAAATCTTTTAGTGTGTGATATGATTAAAACATGTATTCCTTTGCCATTACAATTTCGAATGCTTTAGTTTACCCTGGATGCACTTAACTCATGTTCTTAGAAATGTCACTTGTACCCCTTTGCTTCTGACCCTGTTCATATTTAGATTTATTTAATAATAACATATACATAAAAACGTTACATTAAAGTATCCCGAAAGAGCAAAGCTCGTGTTCGGGGACAGTTCCGTTACATAGATATACATACTTTGTAGACAAAATACTTCAGAAAAAAGTCACATAAAGATGATGATGATGATGATGATGATGATGATAATAATAATAATAATAATAATAATAATGTACGTAATAATAATACTAGTAATAACTGAGTGAAAAAAGGGACGATGTTGAGATTGGTGGATTAATATTAAATTATTATTAGTAGTATAATTAGTACAGGTCATGTTGATATAGTAACCAAGATAAGATAGAGAAAATATAC
Organism: Periplaneta americana; assembly: GCF_040183065.1. NCBI lineage: Eukaryota > Metazoa > Arthropoda > Insecta > Blattodea > Blattidae > Periplaneta > Periplaneta americana. The sequence goes on along the minus strand of NC_091129.1, from coordinate 9,585,196 downwards.
TTAGTATAGAAATGAACTTGTTTTACAATACATGGTACATAATATAATACAGAGAAGTCTGTCATATAATTTTTTTAATTCTAGATCTGAAAATTTCATTGCTTAAAGTAGTCAATTCTGGATGAAATTTTATTATCGAATTATATAGACGTGGACCATAATTTGTACTGTGTAGTAAAGCAGCAGATGTGAAACATTTAGGTTCAACTAAATTAAGAATTTCATTTCGTCTTGTATTATGATCATTTCATTAAAGAGTATTTATAAATTTGGTCAATTCTAAAAACATTCAATTCGGAATGGATCAAATTTGTTGGATAATCCAGTCGCCTTTTCAAACAAATTTTGATTATACGTTTTTGCAACATAATTAGAGGAAGAAGAGTTACTCGAAGGCATTGTTACTTTATAAACTTGATGTATTCTTCCACAGGAAAAATGGTCTCAGGAACGGGAGGGATGCAAGGCATGATGTACACCAGAGGGAACCAGAAAATATACAATGACTGGGCCCAAGCAGGTAATGAGGGGTGGAGCTACGAAGATGTTCTGCCTTACTTCATCAAAGCAGAAAATAATAAGGACTCCGGCGAGCTCGAGGAAGGTTACCACGGGTTTGAAGGCCCTCTTGTAGTCCAGTATTTTCCACATCATCCCCTTCTGGCTGAAGCGATAGCTGAAGCCGGCGTAGAATTAGGCTATAGAACAGGAGATTTGAACGGGTTGAATCAGACGGGGGTGGCTATAGCTCAGATGATGGTCGAAGACGGTTTGAGAGGCAGCACCTCAAGAATGTACCTGCGGAAGGCAAATCAGCGAGAAAATCTGGACGTGGCCATCGACTCTCACGTTACCAAAATCATTATCGATCAGAACACGAAATTAGCCACAGGACTGGAATTCATAGACAAGAATGGGGCTAAGAAGACAGTGTATGCGAAAAAAGAGGTCATTTTATCTGCTGGTGCCATAGGTTCTCCACAGCTCCTCCTCCTTTCCGGCGTAGGCCCGACTGCGGATCTGGAGGCACTTGGCATCGAGGTGATCCAGGATCTTCCCGTAGGGCAGAATCTCCATAACCACGTATCAGCAGGCTTGGGATTCTTAATCAACGACACGAGTTATGAGATGCTTACCTTAGAAACACTGAGCGATTTCTTAGAAACGCACACGGGACCCATGTCTGGGACTGGACTCACGCAGACCACAGGATTTCTTCTGTCCAAATACGCAACAGACGGCGTCCCGGATCTTCAAGTCTTCTTTGATGGGTTTTTGGCAGGATGCAGTAGGACAGGCTTGGACGACGAATGCACGAATGGCCAATTAGGCCCAGATAACTGCGGAAAACGTTACATCAACGCACGACCCACAAACATACTACCGAGAAGTAAAGGATATCTCACCCTTAAGAGCAAAGATCCCCTGGACTATCCACTCATCTACGCCAACTACTTCTCCGATGAGCACGATGTGGACGTATTGGTCGACGGAATTAAACTGATAATAGAATTAACTCAAACACAAGCTCTGCAACGGTGGGGTTTCGAGCTAATCACCACGCCTGCTGAGGGATGCGAAGGGCCACCATTTGGATCTGACGAGTACTGGAAATGCCTCGTGCAGAGACACACCGGACCAGAAAACCATCAGGCTGGAACATGCAAGATGGGACCTGCGGGAGATGCTACTGCCGTCATAGATCCTCAGCTGAGAGTTCACGGAATTCCCAACTTGCGGGTTATAGATGCATCAAGTTTCCCGTACGTTCCGAACAGCAATCCTATATCCTCAATTGTCATGCTAGCAGAAAAAGGGTCCGATTTGATAAAGAACGATTGGCAACCAGGATATAGAGCTAGTACATGTAAGAAGTCCAGCACTTCTCGGGAATGCGAACTGAATTTAAAACAAAAACCTTCCCACTCGGTGGTTCATTAACACGTTCAGACACAATGCGAAACACCACTACATAATCACTTCACATCTCAGAGTTCTTTGAAATCATTTTAAATAGGGTAAACGCGGGTGAATCGGATCATTTTTAAAATAATTATAAATAAAAGTGGTAATACGCTGTTAATTCTTGCGTCTCTTACTGTCCGCTGAAAGATAATTTCATTAACTTTAAGTCTGAAGCAACAGTCTGTCAGAAATAGTTATTATGTTTTATTTTTCTTCAATTTAATTGGTTGTTAAAATTGATCCGAATCATCCTCCAGTGTCGGGTGAATAGGATTGGTATTGCGGGTGAATCGGACTGAAAGAAAAAGCAGTGGAAACTTATTATTCATGCTGTAAGATATAAAATTAGAAGCTCAGTAATAGCAAAATCACATTTCTTAGTTTCTCTGTTTTCAAACACATTTTCCACAGATAAATGTCTTTCTTCCCTTAGCTCCCACACACACCTCGTGGTACCATTCACCCTTACGTTGACACTGGATCCATTCTCCTTTCTTCACAGATTTGAGATCAGAATATTTCAACATACACAATTGGCTAATATCACTCCCTTCATTGTCTATTTCTACAACCACATCCTCATACTCCTCCTCCTCCTCCTCCTCATCATCATCATCATCATCATCATCATCATCACTATCGTTAATCTCAATCATGTCCTCACTTTCTCTTTGCACATTTTTTCTGTTCATTCTGCATCCTTTCTTACTATTTATCTTCTCGTTTTTTAATTCTTGCTTTTTCTTCATTTGTGCTATATTCTCTGCTGAAGTGAGAAGACAAGCAATTTGTCTGGGTCTCCCTCGTGCTGAAGTCTACCCATCCGGAATTAAAAAAAAATACAATATTGCCATTTCTATATAAAATAAGCAATTCAAACTACCCGCCATTCACTGATCCGTTTCGCCCGCACATGCACAGAAATACATATTTGCAAATTGGCAGCACTGGCAGCAAATAAATGAGAACATCAGGTGAGGTTATATAATCAAGACAGACTGTTCTTTCCTACTACATAACTTGTTGCGTAACTTTTAATAATGTGTGTTCAAAAAATTGTTTAATCCAGAGCTAAAAAATAACAAAATGGCAAATTCAGAGCATCTCGTACCTCAAACTTATAAAAAGTAGTCTATTTATCACCAGCAGGTCATACACACGCCAACTTCTTATGGTCATCGAACTCAAATACTAGCATTCTTTGACTTCAGAGGATGGTATCAGCAAGAACTCACTAGCGCACTCTAGGACCAGCAATTTATATTAACTGATCCGATTCATCCTCCAATCCGATTCGCCCGCGTTTACCCTATTTCTTTAATACATTGATTGAAAATTAAGATTAGTCAGAGATAAAAGAACTTAATTATAGTTATGGACACCATAGAATATTCCATACCTTTTAATAATGAGGTATACGGGGGAGGGAAACAAGTCACTCACGGATATGGAATATGATAAAGCAATGGAATTTAATGAAATCCGATTTTATTGTCATTAACAGCTTTACGTTATCGTAAAGGTACAATCAATATGTGCCAATAAAATTTAATTAAGGAGTTACGTCTGATTTACAATACTAATCGATAACTCTGAAGTACAAGTAAGCTTATTCATTTTTCATAACAAAGAATATTGATTAAACTATTTCAATAAATAATATGACAATCATATAGTCTACATACACATATGTTTAAAAAATCCCAGAACGGGTAGCAATATAGGTTATGGACGACATTTCAGAACTGTATCCACTTACTTATTAATAGGGGTGGTGATTTTTAGCTGTCTGAAATTATAAATATACCAATTTGATATTAAGATTTACCATTTTATAGAATTTATACATTCATCATTCAGCGGTTTAAAGGAAAACGTGAACTCTAGGTTAATACAGGGTGATTCATTATTACGTGTAAATACTTTGTGTGCGTAATGTTGAGGTGAAACTAAGACCAAAACGTTCTATACAACTTTTTCTCAAAACCTTTAATTCCAGAGTTAACGCCATTTTGCGTGGAACTTGCGGTCCCAAACAAAGAAAGGGTAACACGCCAAATTTAACCTAATTATCACTTTCGTACAGTGCATTTGGACTTCAATACAAAAACAACCGAAGTCACTAAGCCCATATCCTCGGCAGTCCACTTATGCACGTTTTGTGAACTAAAACCAAACACAGTAAAGAATGTAAAGCAATTTCTTCTAGACTTTACACATTTGCACATTTCTTATTGTAATGCATGTTCAAAGTGCTGTCCCTCAACTTGAAGTCCAGAGGGTTCATGTCCGGTGATCTGGCTGGCCAAGGAGCTGGCCCTGCACGGTCTATCCATTGACCTGGATAAGCAGCATCGAGATACGCCCTTACGTTGCGGCAGAAATGCGCAGGAGCACCATTGTGCATAAACCATAAGTTCACTCGCGTTGGAAAAGGGATATCATGTAGCAGACCATGCAATTCGCATTCCAAGAATGCGCGGTAGACTTCCCCAGTCAACCGCAGAGGTGAACTCGAGGTCCGAGTAACTGATTCCCCACAATACCGCTCCAAATGTGTGGGAGAACAGTAATGCCCATGCAGTTACTATGACGTAGGTGCCATCTACTGGAACTCTGGAATTAAAGGTTTTGAGAAAAAGTTGTATAGAACGTTTTAGGGTCGTATTCATAGACGATACTTTGGACCTAAGTTGACTTTGGAAAGTATAAAGTTCCCATCTTCCTATTCACAGTCGACACTTTGACGAAAGTAAACTTCGATCGTGACTTTACTTCGAAGTCGCCAAAAATCTAGACTTTGACTTTGACTTTCATTCCTGGATATAAGAAAAATGGCTGATATTTGGGGAATTGTTATATTTGCCGAGAAGATTGATAACATCCAGGAAATTATTGAAGCTGCTCATGTTTCTCGGCGTATTATTAGACATGTGCAAAACTCTGTTGAATTTTATAGAGATAATGAATTCAAATCAAGATACAGATTTGAAAAATAGACCGTATTAAATAACATCCGCTTCAACATGCACTGATGAATAATAGAATAATAAAAAAGGATTACCTGTTCCATTAATAATACTCTTATTTCACTTCGATATTGCTCTATGGGTATAAGGATTAATGGTTTACTATTGATTTTGTATATTTAATTGTATTCTTCATACGTCTTCACCAGTTCTAGTAGCATGTCTCTTTCATAATCTGTCATTGGTGGCATCTTATCTTTCACGTATTCACAATGATTTTACATTGAAATAATATTATATACTCCTGCAACAATCGCTTAACGTCTGCCGATGTTCAATTGTTTCACTGATTTGAGACTCAAAAGATGTCTTTTATTGTGGCAATGCCTACTCTACTTCAGCTATTCATTAATTTAATTCGTTTAGAAGGCTATGATTGTGATTGCCAACATTAGAACAAGATCGTCAAATCTCGACTTACCAAAGTGAAAGTCAAATTCTCAGAAGTATTGTCTATGAACAGGACTTTTAACAAAGTTAAACTTTACTATGAAAGTCGACTTTGGGAAGCCTTCAGCCAAAATCTCGTTTATGAATACAACCCTTAGTCTTAGTTTCACCTCTACAATACACACACAAAGTATTTACACGTAATAATGAATCGTCCTGTATAATATTTTAGTTCACATTTCGCATTTTGAGTAAATTTCGCATTTTACAGCATATTCAAAGTTCATTAAGGTCCAGTTGTACGAACACGGAATAAAGTCCTGTTAAAATTAATTCCACGGTTATACGAGAAATGTGTTGTACGAACTTGGAATAATGCATTATTTGGAGGATAACTTCCGAATAAGCTATTCCATGCTTTCGGTAGTTGTTAAATTTATATCTAGAGAATAAAATACAAAATGGCAGCAGTATTAGACATGAATCTCTGACAGTGATGATGAATTACATTTTGAGAGTGCGAAAACAAATAAAATAAGGCACAGACTTTATCTATTAAACGAGTGTAACAATGAAGAATTTCTGGCCAGATTCCGTCTAAAACTGGACGCTGCTTAAAGCGTGCTGGGATTGATTGATGATTATTGGAACATATAACACACAGGTAAAAATAGTTCACAATTTCATCATTATAAAGAAATTGTAATTTTTTAAATAATTAAAATTAAATTTAAGCAAATTCATAGCACAATATTATATCAGTATTACGTTTTGAATTATTATAACCTAGCTATAGACTCCCATGCTCTTGTCTTTTATTTAAAAGTTATGGCGTCAGTTTTCGCTTTCTAGCACGTTCTTATAGTCATTCACTATCACAACTAGCTTAAGTGTAATCTTCTATCTACTAATTTTGTCTTCTAAATTATTTTGATTTACTCATTTCTTTATAACAAAATTTGCACACAAAATAATTATATGTTCAGAAAATAAATTTCAACAATTACTGGTATTCTGAATGTACTTTATAAACAAAACACCATCTAAAATATTGCCAATCTCTGTTCCAATTCGGCTAACTATGGAATAGATAACCTTGGAATAAACTAACGTCATACAACACGATACTCCATTTATTCTATAGTTAGGCTATTCCATGAATAGCTATTCCAAGATTTATTCTGTGATCATACAACTGGGCCTAAAAGAGATACACAATCGTAAAAAATGAAAATACAAAAGCACAGCCCTTTAGAGTCATTTCATATTTTATCACTCGTACGAAAAATCACCACTCCTATTAATCTGCATGGAAAGAGAAGGGGAGGAAAGTAATTCTTGGTTGTCAAGAAACAAAATGGAGATAAATACAAGGTTGGCGAACTACCAAACCGAGTTAGGACACAAAGACACAAGCGCGTGAACCGAGTGAAGACTGAAATTTTCAGGCACACTGTAAACTTCTTCAACGGAACATGGTAAGTATATGTGCTTACCAAACGTGGTAAGCATATGGCTTACCATGTAAAGCTGTTGAAGAAGTTAACAGTGTGCATGAAGATATCAGTTTTCTCTCCTTCCCGAGCTTGTGTCTCTGGGCTCTTACTCCGGTTAAGTGGTTTGCACCTCCCAATTCGAAGTGATTTTGACCCTGGGTACATTCTTGTCTTCGTCTACAACCTTAGGCTATGTTGCCATTCTACGAAGGGACGTGGGTCCAGATATTGAAAACTTTGTAAGACATTAGGAAGTTACAAGAGTAAAAAGGTCTGACTACCCCAAGATTGTTAAACAGTAATTACAGCAACATCATAATTCAATGTGAAGCGAAATGAAGGATGATTCACGAGGTTTTTTTGTGAAATGTGAGGTGGTGAAAGATATGGCCATTTGAAACAGAAAATATACTACACAAGTTTTTTTTTTTTTAATAATACGGCAACGTTCCAGATATGCAGTATTTTGAAGTACAATTGAGTATCTAACATTCTATTGCCCGGTTTCTTCAACCTTTGTTAAAATGCATCTAACATAGCGTTAATTAACTGTAAGTTAAAAGTATGAATTGCTGTTAAAAATATTGCGTTTCTTCAACTTTACATTTCGCATTTTAACATTCTGTTTGTTAACTCTCTGTTAGGACCAGAGATTCTAGAGTTTAACCATAACCTATAACCAAGTATAGACTCACTTCTTTTTTCTGAACTCTGACAATTGCGATTCTCGCTTGTTTCCATTATTTGAGTCAGAGAGGATAGAAGTGTTTCTATTCTCTCAGGTTTGATTTCTGCTTCTTTCCTCGTCTGTATCACAATAGCGTGGAGCGGCGTATTGGTATTGCTGTTATGAAATGGAAAACACTGGAACAAAAAGAAATCGTGGGACTAATTTCTCTTCGTTCGAAAGAAACCTTCTGCTGGAAATTACTTCGCAGTATAAACCAATTAATGAGAATAAACAAACAAACGGATCTAAGTTGAAAGCGAAAAGTGAGGCTTGGCAGAAAATAGCCTATACCTTTGTATGAACTTCTGGTCTGTCAAATCACAGATATCATCCTCTCTGTTTATGTATTCATGGATATCATTTTCTAAATAATCCAGATATATAAGTTCAGCATCTAACACACCAGCCATACTGAATACTTCTATGCTAACAGAGAGTTCAATGATTTAACTGCATGAAATTGGACAGTTAAATTAACATATGTTTTAACAGCCTGTTAGTACTAACAGTAGTTGAAGAAATGCTTCAACTGTTAAGTTTACAGTTAAAATGGAATAACACAGTGTTATAATTTAACAAAGGTTGAAGAAACCGAGCCTAAATGTGCTAAGTGCCAAAAACAATTTTCTAAGACACTGATGAAAAACACACTGCGAAATGCAAGTTGAGATACCTACAACACGAATGAGTCACTTACAATTGAGCTACGACAAAGACAATTTAGTATGATATTCTCATATGGATGTTCCTCCCTTGGACTGAATACAATTAAATTTGAAAATCTGGCACTTAGGACATTTAGAATGTTAGAGCTTCAATTGGAAACATAGTGGTATTAAGATACGATTCCCAATACGTAGGGTTGCAATTAATTTAAGACTTGATAACATCAGAACAATGTTAAAATATCACTAAATACTTTTCTGCACGATCGTGTTTTTTGGTATATTTACAACTACTGTTGATAGGCCTTGTAAGTTATAATTCCCACACAGAAACTTGTTGCTAGGGAAACCATTCTTTATAATATAAAACTATACTGAAATAGACCCATTACAGTGCACTTTTGTTACTTAGTTACCATTACAGTGCAGTTTTGCGAAGGCTTTGGAATAGTACTTCCCTTAATTTTCAATGCAAAATATCAATCGTCCAGTTCAAAAGTGCGACAGCTCAAAAATTGCCATTTTTTAGTTATTTATACTACTGAAATCGGAGATCTTTCCGATTCAGTATTGAGGTAAGTCATATTTACAACCAAAAAGAAAAAAAACTAAATAAACTGCTTTAGAAGTAATTATAACTATGGACTTTACTAATTCATTATTAGTACATTTCGAAACGTATTAATAATGAACTGGAAGATTGTGATAATCTCGTCCTGAATACTGACTCATTTCTAATTGTCGTGGTTATGAACCAGAACTCTGTTCTTTCTAAGTGATTTATTTGAAACTTTCAACTGAAGGTATCTCAAAACTTGTTTTTTTTTTAGTTGTCGCACTTTTGAACCAGACGATCGATATATCGTATTTGCAATTTTAAAAATATGACCGTGCAAAATATTTTGTACAATATACGTTTGTAAAGTGGATTACAAAATCTCGGAAATTGAAAAACGAGGAAATATTTCCTGGATTTTGTAAACCTTGTATCGTAATATACTATGTTACTGTTACTTAGAAAATACCCGTTCATACCAGCAGTATACAACATTTATCGTACTGCAGAGTCAGATCTATTCAAAGTGTCCTCCATCCAAAGTTAAGCATACGTGGCAGCGTTCTCAAACAGTTGTAACTCTTGTTAATACATGACGTATGGACAGGTAAAGAAAGTTTGCTATACACGGTAATCGACATCATATGCTAGAGTATTTCAACTGTAATTATTTCGAAAACTATTCCAAATAATGGATTTATTTATTTACGTTCTTTATTCCAAATAACGTTGTCTTTCACCACCTAGTATTTCAAAAATACCTTTGAGGAATCAGTCGGTATAAACGTTACTGATAGTTACGAAATTAACACAAGGTTATGTATTTCTTAAAGCCAGAAGATAAAAAAGAGACTTCAATTTCTGGATCGAAACTTCGTTGGGTGTGCAATGTTAAAGATCTTATACCATTCCTGTGTATCACAGAATGGTTATGATATTGTATTTTTGTATATATTTTTACACTGTTCCTACATGTGAATCAGTTGTCATGATTCTATTTCTCATAGGGAGGGTAGTGAATGCTATTTAAATATTTATACCTCACAACCCATCGCCGCGGTAAGAGCAGTAGAAGTCATACCCAGTTATAACTATTCATGTGTACAGCATGCTCTGCACACAAACGCTACCCGCTGGTATTGGTTGCTTATTCAATAAGATAATTATTTACAATGTAAAGAGAGTGCAAAATGGGCCACTAGTGCAGGGTATAAACATTCCTGAGTAATATTATGCTTCTTCAGTTCGTTTACGTTGAAATTCCTACTGTTCATGCATTATACACGACATCTCATTAGATTAATAATAATAATGATTATTTCTTTATTAATAATATCACTTTAATTAAAATGGTTGTGACATAAAACTCACTAATATGAAATTAAATAGATAAATGGAATCAATATTTTAAATATCGTAAACTGGGGTTACTTTGAACACAGAGGAAACTTCGAACATTTTTTCAGAAAATCATATGTAGGTTTCTACATGCTGCACTTACTATAAATGGAGGTAAATTTGGTATGAGAATGATTTATGGTAATTTACCCCCTTTTATAACACAAGTACAGCATGTAGAAAGCTAAATATGATTTTCTGAAAAAAATGTTCAAAGTTTCCTCCGTGTTCAAAGTAACCCCAGTTTACGGTAAGGCACAAATTAAACAACGGAAGAATCATATTTTGTAAGCTTCATAATCAGGGCTAGGAAGTTGGTACCGAAACTGTTAAGTTGTGTGAGCTTTGACTATATCTCCACCGAATTAAAAGTAGTAGCGCAGCTCTCAATGTCAATGAACAAGAACGACTAACGTGTGCAGTCGGGTAGTAACCAAACTTGTTTTCCAATTGTCGTAAACGAATAACATAAAAAAACTATAATTTGTAATTATAAACTTCGTAACTCCAAATCTAAAGTAATTTACTCACAAATACATAAAAAATAACATAAAGAAAATACAATAATTATGATTCTAGCCTCATTATAACAAATAATAATGAACATTTTCATTTTATCATAAAAACAAACAATATTTCGTCCTATTAATAGTAAAACCAGTGAAAATTTGTAAAAACAGCAATTAAAACTTTATTAATGCACGAAAAATCATAATAAATTCTTTAAATAAAGTAATTGGTTTGTTGCCTACAATATTTCAGAGCTATTCGATTTTACTAGAATACAGAGCACGGAAAGACAAGTCGGGGATTGTAATTAATTTATTTGACACAAAAAGTAGACTTAGTCGGTTTTACTAGTAATAGGACGATTTGTACTCTGAAAATAATCGTTCTAAGTCACAAGACGCTATTGAAGCAAATCTGAAATATGATATTAACAATACATAAATAATGCAATAATAACAGAATAGCTCACTTTGTTCAGAACCTAAAATATTAATATAAATTAACAATATTCTTCAAACTCTTCACGACTGTACACAGCTCCACACAGAATGATACTATGCGTTGTTTATGTGAACAGCGTGTCGTCTGTAGCGACTGGGAGCAGGGCGAGGCGCGGGTGACATCTATACTTCTCGCTGTAAACAACTGAAATCTACTGTTTTGGTACGAACATCCTACCTATACTATTCATAACATTCATATATACTAGAGCAAAAAATTGTATCAGTACATGAACTCTTCAAGTCACCTAGTGAAAGGAATTAACCAAGCACAAATCAGAAAAAATATGTAATGGCACATGAGACGAGACGAGACAAAAAACAGAGACGATTCATGGTAAACATTACATCTGTTAAATCAATTACTTGGTAGACAATAACCTGCACCCATTTTTCACTCTCTTTTGTTAAAATAAACACTGTTATTACTGATTTATTTTTAACAATGTATGTACATTGCCCATTTTTAGAGAATAAATTATACATTTTATGCAAGTTAACACTTTAATTTTATTACTGTTTTATTTACAGAAGATCAACTTACAAAATAAATAATTATAAATATAGCTATCGATAGTACTGCAGTAGTGTCGAAACGACACAGACCTACAATACATGGATGATGGTGATCTTGGACACAGCCACCTGTACAATCTTCATACTACCCATTCCCTTGTCCCTCCTACTTCTTTTGCTAATCGTCTACCTCCTCCTCAGTTACTAACTATTCACATTACACCAGGGGTTCACAACCGGTGTGCCGCGTAGCCCCATGGAGTGTGTCGCGAAATTTCGTAATTGAAAAATAAATTTTATGCCATGCAGAAAGTCTCTTTACAGCGTATTTTTTATTTACAACGAAGTCTTTGATACAGTACATTTTATTTTGAGACAGACTTTACCAATTAAACGTGATCACTTGCAACAATTAGTAATTCGTTTACTGTTCCCACTTATAGTCCCGTCGCTCTAATTTCCGGCAGCCAATTGCGTTGCAGGTCGGCTACATTTAAACGTGTGCGTCTTGTGATTCGCTGATTCATTTCTTAAGGTTAGATAAATACTTAATATAATCGCCCGTCACTTTAGCTCTTTCGTTGGCGTTCGCAGAAAGCACACGAAGACGTTATTTGCCGGTCAATTATTTGCTGAATTACATTGCGTTTGATTTATTATCATAGGAGCTACGACATGATAATGTTTAACGGTGTGGCAAATAGATCCCTCGTATGGTAGCTCGGCAACTTAAGAACAAAAATGGCGAACGATACTACCTACCTAGACTTTATAAAGCCTTCACTTTCTAAGACGTAAGCAAAGAGGCGGAGTCACGCCGGAAATAACAGCGTCGGGACTATAGTAAAAATTGGCCCTAGAGCATACGTCAGAATGACATAGACTTGCTATAGGTAGAGGAGAGGGAAACGACCACTCAGCTATCTAGTGGAGTGCAGTGTGTAGGCCTATTCTCAGTAACTGTTTCATGTTCCTTACCTACTGCTACAGTACAGTATGGAGGAATCTAAAAGACGGAACATAACATTCAACTATTTACAGCTCGAACTTATTGATCTTCAATGTGACTTTCAATACTACTAGCCTGGTTGAGTTTTACAAGACTAAACATTAACAATAATATCCACGACTACACAGGCTGGCTGTGAAAATGATTGCTATGTTTGGCTCAACATTTATATTTGTGAGCAACTTTGCTGTTTTCTGTAATCAACTTTAACAAAGGCAGATATCGAACATCTGTAACTGATGTTTCATTACGATCAGTAGGCTACTGTTCCTTTCAGCTGCCAACAGCATAAAACCTCGTTTTGATGTACTGATAAATAAAAATATAACAAAATGATATTGTACATTTAAGTAGCTACAGAATTTCTATTATTTCTGTAAAATAAATATTTCTTTATTAATTAATAATAGTCCAAGATAGTTTTGCAAACACTGAACGGGAATTCATTTCATAAGCACTCGTAATAGTACTTCCTTTTGTGTACATTTTGTACGAGATCACCCCTTCTTCCAGTCCACCCTTATACAGAGCGCAGCTAATATCTGCATTCCGCTCATGAGCTGTGAGCCGGCTCGGAGAGCGCAAACCTTGTGCAGGCGTGCCCTAGAGTTTAGAATCGTCAGAACACATTGATCAGTTTCAGTATGAATGGGTGATAGTGCAACTATTTTATGAAAAGTGCTTTATTTAGATTTTATCATGGACAAATTTTTAATTCGAAATCAAGCTCAGGGTTAGAATTAGATAATAACAGTGCTAATTCAAATGATGTGAGCGAAAATTCCCTTCAGAGTTCACAAAAACGTTATGCGTTTCGTAAATATAGTGATGAATACTTGCAATATGGTATTATGTAGCGTGGAGATGAATATAAACAAAATCACGAGTGTCATATGCGGAAATGTTTTGTCAAATCAGTCGATGGTGCCGAATAAACTAAAACGACATTTAGAACTGCCGTTTTCAACGTCATACTTGTGTGAATCGGCATTTTCTACCATGAAAATAGTGAACTCTAAACAAAGTAACAGAATGCTGCATTTTGAAGACGATTTACGTGTCCTGTGAACAATAAGGCCACGTATAGAGAAATTCTGTGCAACCCACCAAGCGGAGACTTTACATTAATTTAAATAGGTGAGTTTTCAAAAACGATCATAAAAATCTTTTATAGGACATCTAGCATAGACAAACTGGGATTTTTGACACATACTACGTTTGTTTTTTTTCTAATTCCACTCAAGTTGCTGCTTGTTTTTTTTTTTTAGAATTTTCGATTGCATGTTAACATCGACCTATCTGCAACACTGACTGTCCGACATTCCATAGAAGTTATCAGTGCTTTTCTTCTGGCGGAACGCGCTGGAACGGCGTTCTGACACTTTTTTCTTCCATTTTTCATCATGCAAGCGAAATATGTATGAATAACTATATTTTCAATTTAATTTTTCTTTGAATTCCGCTTAGAACTTGAAAGTCTTAGTTGGACGAAAAGGAGGATAAAAACGACAAAATTCCCGTGCAGTCACCAGTAATCATCTCCCCGGACGCTATAAAATATTCTGCACAGAGTTTCACCACCTTTTTCTCCACAAGAAAATCACTTGTTCTTGTTATTATATTGTTATTAATAAAAACAAATAAGTGTGTCACGATATCGTGGGCGTTTAATAAAGTGTGTCGTCAGTCTAAAAAGGTTGGGAACTACTTCATTAGACAACTGTATGATGATGATATGAGCCCAGATAATCCCTGAAGGGTAAAGGGCTACTACTAGTGTAGGGTGACTCAAGGTTTCTCATATGGTGAGCGAGACGATGAGAGAACGATTATCTACTTTTTCTCTCACACACACTCACTTAAACATTAAAGTCCAGTAGTATCTTGGCCTGAAATACACAATGCTACAATTTCAGTCTTTAGTTTCCCTAACACTACTTAAAGCAGTAGGCACTTTCTTCTCAACCAGTTGGCTCAGACAATTCCTTTTCCCCTTTCTGATCAGTTTCAGCATCATTGTTTCTTCATCCACTCTTTACAACACAGCTTCGTTTCTTACTCTGTTCATTTCACACGCTCCATCCTTCTCCACACTTCTGACGCGTAGGAATATCTTCATTGACTTTGGTGAAAACTGCATGCGCATGGAGTTTTTTCAATATAAAAAATGTATGTTAGAAATTTATTTTTTCAGTCGTTGACTTTACTACTTTACTGTTATTGCAAGTTATCTTGAACCTTCTGAGCGGGGACACAGGGGCAGAGGGAAGGAAGCGCGTAATGCGGGTGGAGCCAACTGAGTTGTTTGCGCATGCTCCGCAGCATAATCTCTTGTCAAGAAACATAGAGCTATTTCCTTCACTGCGTACCAGTAGTGTTAACATGGAGCAGCAACCACAGGGTAGTAATTATGGTGAAATCACACCACCGCGGAGAAAAAGTAACGCTGTTATCCATAGCCGAGAAAGAGAAATTATCGCAAATATAATAAAATTAAGCGTTGCGAGGAGGAAAAATTAAACAAATATTTGTTGGAACCTCTTGATAAGGAATATGAGAGAGCGGCTAAATACTCTGACAAAAGTATTAGTTCCGTGAAGAGAATTAAAAATAATATTAAATTACAACCGGATGAACCTCACACTACTCCGGGAAAGAATAGGTATGTAATGTTTACAATTCTATCGTGTTCAGAAAGTAGTACCTACGATTAAGAATATAATTCCGAATGGATGATGCCATTGGCGAAATAATTAATTTTGGAACAAGCGATGATGGCAGCAATGATAGGGATATGGATTGTGTATAATTGTAAATTAATGTAAATTCAAATAATAAGCCTGTAAAATATTGTTATAAGAATATGTACATATTACCTGAAGGTGTAAGTCATGCAGGCCTATATAATGTATAGAAGTAGCTGTAGTAACTCCTCCATTGCCGGTCCCCAGCCCGGATGAGAGAGGAGTGTACACACGATTATATTTAAATACTTACTCATTACAGGTTAATTGCTACGAAACTATGTTCTCCTCTCAAAACCGGAGTATCGAGAGAAGATGATGTCTGTATTGAACCAAGTTCTTTTACAGTAGAGAGCCGTAAGGTAAAAGAACCAACGTTTTTTGAAAAGAGTCACGTTACCCGAGGGAGGGGCTTCCTTGCCGTATCGTTACGTTGATGAGTACATGCCGTACCGAGCAGTTCCAAAGACAGACTTAGGGGATGTAAGGTTCAAGATAACTTGCAATGACAGTATATATTTTGTTAGGTGTTAACGTTTACATAATAAGTTGTGTGATGTATGAATGTTTTCGTTGAGCATTTCAACATCATCAGATACAAACTGTCATTTTACAGTATCAATACTCTCAGTGTTATCTACACAATCTACACATACATTACATGTTTACTATCATATGGGGATAAAACCTATTAAAAATTATATGAATTAGTTTTGTAATGTTCAATTGTGGATACCCCAAATGTCAAAAATTAAAATATATTTATATTATCATGGATATATTTTTTTGCAAGTCATCACATGTGAACAATATTATGAGCGATGTAATGATATGAGACTAAAAGTGAGATTAAAATATAAAAATGAGCTAACTCTATTCAATGCTTTACTATGCATGTGAGGATTTGCAAATTACGATGTTTGTTACAAGGTATTCACTTTTCCATATCATGGTGTAAGATTCTAGCCTGTTATAACTGCCTATATTTTGCAGATCTTGGTGTTATTATTTATGCCAATATGTTGAGTTTAAATTGTTTATAGTTAATTAGATGATGGGCGTATGTTCTGTTGTTGTTCATGTTACGCTGAAAATAATCAAAGTCGTAGGTAGTTAATCTAATTTTGAAACTGATGGATTTAATTTTAGTATTTGTAATGTATTAAATGAAACTTACGGATGATTATTCAATCCAGCAGTGATATTGTAGAAGTTTATTTAACATGGTGTAAATCGAATGTCTGAGATCGCTGAAAGAAATTAAGGGTTTTATCCCCATATGATAGTAAACATATATTGTATGTGTAGATAAAACTGAGAGTATTGATATTGTAAAATGACAGTTTGTATCTGATGATGTTGAAATGCTCAACGAAAACGTTCATACATCACACAACTTACTACGTAAAGGTTAACACCTAACAAAATACATAAAGTAGTAAAGTCAACGACTGAAAAAATAAATTTCTAACATATTCATGGACTTTTCTGAAAATTACGCAAAATGAATTGCAAAATAAAAAATGTAGTTTTGAGAAAAAGAGAAATTTGTGGAAAGAGATACAGTACTGCATTATGGTGCATGCGTATCACTCCTGAAGCTCAAAGAAGACTTGGAGGCAAAAAAAAAAAAAAAAACGTTTACTATGAACTTCGTAAGATCTCATGGAATATTTTCGTGCAAAAACTGAAAAAAATGATATTTTGGTCATTTTTTCTTTTGTAAAAACCCAGTCCTAGTGTGTCTTAAGCCCTGGAAAAGAAGAAGAAGTCAATAGACTGTCTTTGAAACGGCAAAAATTATGAATTGTCATCTTTGGCACAAAAAGCTTTAAACCATAAGGGCCGCATTCATAGACATTTTTAGCGCGGGCTTCCGGTGGATGATCAGCGTTTTTCGTATTCATAAACCAGTGTTAGCGATAGGATATGATTTGAATTCTGTACTAGTAACCAGTGGATAGCCGGGGCTAGCTTCGTACGCTCGTAGCGCGTGCTGCGAAATGTCTATGAATAGCACCGTCGTTGAAAGTGTCCCCAGTCAATAAAGCACATGAAACACAAAGAACAGATCGCATCGAGCAGTTCGACTATATCCTAAGATCCGTAGTGTGCCGCGATACTCGAGATCGACAGTGACAAGTCTTAAGCTGTGTATAACCTCACTTTACAAATGCTGAAGCGACTCAACTTCGCGATTTTCATGCCTGCTGTCTGGCATCGATGCGTGGTCGAGGCTTGCAACCTACTTAGAGAACGGGTTGGTTATGTTCCAATAACACCAACTCGTACTTAGAAGACGTTCGACCGTGACCTCAGCATTCCGGAACTCCTTCATTTCCTGCGATTCTTCTTAAACACTTCGAGGCAGATGGAATCTTATCCCTCCGCCTTTAAATAAATATTCAGGCCGTGCTATATGGAACAGATATTTACGTACTTCATTACAAATGGCCTTTAAGGAATCCGGAAGTTCATTGCCGCCCTCACGTAAGCCCGCCATCGGTCTCTATCCTGAGCAAGATTATTCCAGTCCCTACCATCATATCCCACCGCCCACAAATCCATTTTAATAGTATTCTCCCATCTACGTCTCGGCCTCCCAAAAGGTCTTTTCCCCTCAGGCCTTCCAACTAACACTCTATATGCATTTCTGGATTCGCCCATACGTGCTACATGCCCTGCTCATCTCAAACGTCTGGATTTTATGTTCCTAATTATGTCAGGTGAAGAATATAATGCCTGCAGTTCTGCGTTATGTAACTTCCTCCTTTCTCCTGTAACTTAATTCCTCTTAGCCCCTAATATTTTCTTACGTAGGGGAGAGTCGGGTAGTATCGGACACATGGTTATGTTTGTCTATGCGACATCACAGAAACGTAACCATGTCAATCAGGTACTATCATCTGTGGTAGATGAAAGAAACTCACTGTCCGATATTACCCGATGTCCGATACTACCCGACTGTCCCCTACAATATTCTCGAACACCCTTAAGGGAAGTCTGTACACAGAATTTTGACAAAAAAAAAATGAAATTTTGGTTTTTATTGTGTTGGTAATTTAATATGTGTAAAATGATAATACGTATGGTTGTATTTCTTCTAATTGTCAGCTTTTTGCCCTATCTTCAGTAAATATACAGTATTGTAATTCTTAATGCAAAAATGTAATAACATGAAAATTCTGATATATAACATGCGTACGGGAAATAGTATGGCGAAAGTTACAAGGTAATGATCGTCAAACACGATATCTGAAACAAGAAGTGAAATACACGCTTTGAATCAGGGGTAAAGTTTAATTCACACGTTTTATAGTTCTTAAGGTAATTTCCAATTGCTTCTATTATATTACGATCTAGTATTGTATTGTTGTTTAGTCAAATGTCCGAAGACAGATCTGTGAATCTCACAAGTGATACCAAGAAGGCGTCACTTATGAGGCAGCTAGGCCAGGAGATAATAGAGTAGGGAGACCGGTTCCTTTCCTCCTCCATTGCATACATCGCCGACTAGCTAAATATTAAATTAGGCACACTAGTCAATTCAGACTGTATTATATTTATTTGTATTCGTACACAAGGCGTTAGTATCAATACTTAATGCAAGACAGAAATATTCATGAAGCATTGCTGAATGTCTTAAATTCACCTACAGAATAGAAGGCATGAGAAATTAGATACTTCTTTAATTTGACCCAAAATAATCTTACGTTTTGAGTTTGATTTTTTATATCCATAAGGAGGCTATTAACTAGTTTTATTGCCATTTAACGCATTCCTTTTTGATAGCATGATAGACTTGGCGATGGAGTATGAAAGTCATTTTTGACGAGTAGGGAAGGGATGGGTAGTATCGGACATCGAGTAATATCGGACAGTGTGTTTCTTTCATCTATTGTGTATTGTTTATATTGTGTATACCACTGCCACCGGGTGCATGCCCACTTGCAGTGTAAATAAATACATACATACATACCAACAGATGGTAGTACCTGAATGATATGGTTACGTTTCTGCATGCGACATCACAGAAGCGTAACCATGTCATTCAGGTTCTACCATCTGGTGGAAGATGAAAGAAACTCACTGTCCGATATTATCCGATGTCAGATACTACCCAACTCTCCCCTATTTATGCAATGAACTGTTGAATTAGTTACAAAGTTTTCACGATTACATACGAGGAAGATTTTATTAATGAAAAAATATACTGACAAGCCATGGGCATTATTTGTAGGTTACTGAAAATGGTACTACACGATTCCCTAGATTGGGCACCTACTATTATTCTAATTACTATTTTTTGTAGCAGAAATATACTTTTACTATCTGTGGAATTTCCCTAGAATATTATTCCAAAACTCATTACCGAGTGGAAGTATGCAAAGTATATTCCTTTTAAGATATTGATATTTATAATCTCTTGCATAGATCTAATAGGCATAGCAAATCATGCGGAATTTAGTTTGGGGGTAATTTCTTTAATATAATTTTTCCAATTTAATATATTATCGATTTGTAAGCCAAGAAATTTGGTTGTTGTTGTTTCTATCAGGACCCTATTATTAATTACTGCGCTTGAAATTTGCGAGGTTAAATTTGGACAGGATTTAAATTGAATTAGTTACCTTTGTTACAGTTTAATACCAATTTCTTGACCGAGAACCATTCACATATTTTGAGGGGAATTCCCTCTGTTGAAGATTGGAATGTGTTGGAGTTATTGGCTGTAATTACTATACTTGTGTCAACTGCAAATAATATGGATTCACCTACATCTTTTATTAGGGGGTTAGATCATTTATGAACACTAGAAAAAGCAGCGGACCTAATATAATAATAGTGTTGCACTGTCCAATGCTATGGATCTGGTAAGTCCCAACTGCAAGTCAGTTTGAAAAGTTGTGAAAAGTATGGGTTAAGGTACGTGTGTAAAGGAGGTATGGGAAGCTCTTGATAAAAACCTGGATACAAACTTCTAAGATTATGCTCAATAATGCTCATTTTAAGATGGTAAGAAGACAGAGGAACACAGAACATGGCAATAACAGAAGAATGACGAGACAGAGCAAGGAAAATGGAAAAAATCTGCGTATAATAAGATATTGTTAAATTTGTCTCAAGTGAAGGCTGTGCCTTGGGTTGGGACTTTACGCGTAGAAAAAAAGTTATTTACATTACAGTAAAATACGCGTAAATAATGCGTAATTAACGTAATAAATGTAAAATACGTGTAAAAAACCTCCAAAAATTTTTATTTTTAGTCTTCGTTTGTTCAGTTTGTGATGAAAATTTACCGTTTGAACTGCCAACAAATCTAGCATGTAACTCCAGGCTAGCAATTAATGTTAAAAAATGGAGACATTAAGAAGATTTTGCAATTCATACCGGATGAAGTGAAAGGTTTCTACACAGAGCTGTACACATGGCAGTAATGCCAGTGGAAGCAAAGATTTAAAAAATAAATTGAGTAATGTTCTGACATACAAAAAGTCTATGCAGCCATCTTCCCAAGTTGTTAATGATTAGTCATTAACCACATAAAATTTGGAAAATTATAATATTTAATGAGTTATGTTCAAATCATAATGTTTACCTTAAACTGTTGCACAATAAAAATGCCTTTATCACTAGAATCCTTTATTTTTAAAACCCCACAAGTGATAAAAACAAAACTTTCGGGAAACCAATAAAAACTATTTAGTTTAATTAATTTTATTTTAATTGTCAAAATGTATTTAACAAGTCATATTAGTTGCTAAATGTTCGGTTTATTAATTATTCGTTGAGTTTTATAATATATTAGTGGCTTGTGCAGCAAATGCTGCAAACTAAGTTCATTAGACGTTCAAATAAACATTTTTCAGATTTATTTTCAACTAGCCGTACCCGTGCGCTCCGCTGCACCTGTTATAAATAAATATAAAGTAATTACATAATTAAAATAGGACGTTTGATCCAGGGAACAACTTTTACAACAGCGCAAGATAATCTGCTTCGCTCATTACCCAATTTTTTTTTGCATTACATTTATTGCATATACAGTATATTTTATGTATTTTAACACGATTCAATTGAGCATAGTTAAAATTTGAATTATAAAATAATGGATTGCTAAGCTAACGTACTATTACTGCATACTAAATCAATACACTCTCGTTGTTCGTTAATTCTCTGAGATTAAAATGAGTGTACATAAATATTATTTTAAGAAATACAGAAAACGAATGTACAAAATAGCCTATCACATTTTCTGTGCATAAGAAGCTATTTTAATCTTACCTGTCCTCGATTTACTCAGACGTTACTGTAATAACATTATAGCATTATGTCCATCTAGAGAAACTAATCTGTCCAATGGTGAAATAATAATTAATTATACAAATCGGTTAATTTAGCTTCTGATATTACTTCATACAAACACAGAAACATTCTCTGTAGGCTATGTTTAATAGCTTTCGATTGTTGCTGTCCAAGGCCCCTGTTTCGATTGTTGTTGTCCAAGGCTCCTTATAGACGAAATCATTTGTTCTTAATTCTTAGATGGCGTTATTTTAATTTTAAAACTCATTTATCTCATTAAATATCAGTCCTATCAAAAATTTGTAAACAATAAAGCTTATCGAAAATCATTTTTAAAGAAACTTTTGTTATGTAACATTTTTCACAAAAATGAATAATAAGCGAGATATTTCGTTTTATTTAATTCAGGCCCCCTTATAACCTCCCTTTTAAATGAAGTATTTTGAATGCCATATAGCCTAAAATCTAAGTTACAACGAACTTAATTTATAATCCAATTTTCATATAAATCGGTTCAGCCATTATCGCGTGAAAAGGTAACAAACATACAGACAGACATATAAACAAAAATGTCAAAAATGCGATTTTCTTCGGATTCAGGGTGGTTAATTATATATGTTAGGATCAATTATTTTTGGAAAATCGAAAATTACCAGACAAATTTCGGCTACAGATTTATTATTAGTATAGATGAAGAATAGGCCTATCAGACATTCTGAAAGTTATTTGCTTCCATAGTAATGAAACATACTCCCTCTGAATGGTTTCCTTATGCCAAATACTTTTTCTTGAACCTATACACCTTCAGTTTTTTAATTTGAACGCGAAAACGCAAGTAATAATGTCAGGACGATCAGTCGGTTTTTCATGTGGGAGTAATGCAGTAGTTATTTCAGATCATTGCGGATTGTAGGTGGAAGTTAAAAAAAAAGTGAGGTTTGCTATGCTTTCGAACAATAGACATAGCATCTTGGTATATCTGCTGCATGTTTCGTGAACTACCTTGAAATGTAGAGGGTAAAATCATATTATCCTGCTAAGAGATCTTGCTGAAATGATCGGGAGACTACAAAATCTTGTAGGCCTCATACTTTATCAGTAAGTAATACCTTTGATCTTTCCTGAGGAACTGTAATTTTTTCACTCTCTCGAGCCAATACTGAAGAGAATCACGCATATAAATCGACACCACACCGCCATTAAATATATGAAAAAGACCCAACCCCACTTGATTAATAACTACAAAAATATTTTATTTTTTATAACAATATTATCTTACGTAAGTGTCATAGTTTTCAATAACATATACTATATAGCCACCACTCACTAAATTATATAAATCAAGATCTAATTTAAGATATTCTCTACATCTACCTATATAACCCCAAAACGTTTCACTTTCATATAATCAACATAGCATTTATAGTATAATTAATTAAAAATAATCACAACATGGCATTAACTATAATAATATTTCATTTCTAATGTTAATGTCATCAAACCACCTCAAGTTTTATAGTTTTTAATATCCAATACACAGTTGTACAGATCATGGCCTTCGTGTAATATTGTTTACTGTAGTGTGTGTTTTGTTTTATTCTGAAATTTAATTAGTTAGTGACGACAGATGGATTTTAGAAAATAGGAAAATTATGTTGAAAAATTGACATTTCACTCAAAACTACTATTTTTCTGAAAAACTTTGGGTTCCAAGCTTCAAAATGAGGGGTCATTTATTAAAATCCGTTCAGCCGTTTTCTCGTAATTTCCATTACCAGTTCAAATTATGTATATCCTGTAGATATAAAGTCCCCCCCCCCAAAATTAATTAGAATATTACGGGGTTTTTCCAACAAACAAACTGACAGCAAGCAAAGCATTGCTATTTTTCGAAGTATTAGAATGAATGAAAGTATAAACAAATGTTGTAGTCTATGTGAAAAGTACAATATAAAACCACAAAAAAAAATCTGCAACAGATATTTTTATCAGGACTTAAAATGAATGCAGTACTTGATGTTTAGCTTGTGAAAATCAATAAATGTTACTTTATTACTCCGTGTATAAAAAAGTTTTTTACATTACGTATTTTACATGTAAATTACACATAAAATACGTATAGGTAATTTACTCGCCCAACCCTGACTGTGCCACTTTCGCTTATCGTGCTGTAATATCGACTCTTCCAGCTACAACGTCGACAAATGGGACTACAGTTGCAACAGTATCCACGAGATAGCGACACATTTCAGAGTTGGAAAGGAATTCAGGCTAAAATATTTTTGATGCATCTGAATGGCAGAGGCAGAATATGACAAACTATTTATAATGTTGATGTGCCATATTTCATTTTATGTAAGGCACAAAACTATAATTTTACCTTCGTTTACTGTTTTTGGACTGTGCATCTTTATACTGGCAAGTGAGCTCAGCTAACAGGGCCAAGGGACAACTCATCTCAAAGAGGAAGATAGAAACAAAGCCAGACAGACAGACACACATAGGACAAAACAAAGAAAGAAACAGAGATAAAATATAAACATACAGAAGAAAGCAAACGAGGAAAGAAACAGAAGAGACAGGTAGATAATTATACAAACACACACAAGATTATACACGAGGAAATAGACAGACATGCAAACATCAAAAGAATATAGACGAGACAAGAACTACAGTGATGAACATCGAAACATCGAAAAAAAAACAGACGAGGAAAGAAACAGACATAGAAATACAAACACACAGAAGAAAACAGACGTGAAAAGATACAGATAGACAACACACAGAAGAAAAGGGACGAGGAAAGAAAAAGAGACATAGAATAGAAACATAAAGAAGAATATAAACGAAGAAAGAAACAGACAGAAATACAAATACACAGAATAAAACAGACGAAGGATAAAGCAGATACAGATAGACACACAAACACATAGAAGAAAACAGACACATAAAAAACAGACATACAAACACTCAAAAGAAAACAGACGAGGAAAGAAACAGACAAACATGCAAATATCACAAGAAAACAAAGAAAAAAACATTGATAGACATACAAACAGCAGAATAAACCGGACGTAGAAAGAGACAAACACAAATTCAAACGGCAGAAGAAAACATACGATGAAAGAAACAGGTAGGAGACGAGGAAAAAAACAGAGACAGAAAAACATACAAACATACAGAAGAAAATAGAAATAGATGAAGAAAGAAACAGATAAACATACAAACATACAGAAGAAAATAGAAATAGATGAAGAAAGAAACAGATAAACATACAAACATACAGAAGAAAATAGAAATAGATGAAGAAAGAAACAGATAAACATACAAACATACAGAAGAAAATAGAAATAGATGAAGAAAGAAACAGATAAACATACACATATCAGAAGAAAAGAGACGAGAAAAGAAACAGACAGATATAGAAACAGCAGAATAAAACAGACAAGAAAGAAACAAACAGACAGACAGACACCAAAGAAAATATGCAGGCGAAACAGACAGATAGACAAACATCAGAAGAAAATAGACAGGAAAGAAACGTAGACAAATAGACGGACAAACGCAGAGAAGAAAACAGAGGAAAGAAAGACAGATAAACGGACAGAAATAAATGAAGGGCTCAGAGCCAAAGGCAACCAACCCACAATTTTGTATTGCTCATTATTAAGCCTTTTTTTTCAAAACTATACATACTTGTTATAGATTCATGATATTTGTTTGTATTTATTCAAAGTAGACCAATTAAAATAAATTGTGAAACCAATCATTTTTGTCAGAATGGTCTTAATATAAACTCTTATTTACTCATTTTGCAATTGTGGGTTAGTCGCCTTTGATTCTGAGTCCTCCAAATGTGAATTGTGAAGTGTTGCAATAGCTCCTGTTAGAACTGCAAGAAGAGATCTTGTGTCTAAAAGGATTGTTTCTTATTTTTATAGTGCACACTTAATTCAATCGTCTTTTTAATGTTATTATGTAAATAGTATTTTCTTCTAATTTAATGCTCATTTGTTTACCGCAGCGTTCATTTTTGTGTATTCTTTATTCAAATCTCTGTTTATGACTTTATTATGTAAATCGTGTTCATTTAATACTTAATACCAGTATGCATTCCACTACAGATACTCATATATTATTATTAAAGGTCTTTTTCCCTCCGGCATCCCAACTAACACTCTATATGCACATCTGGATTCCCCCATACGTGCTACATGCCCTGTCCATCTCAAACGTCTGGATTTAATGTTCCTAATTATGTCAGGTGAGGAATACAATGCGTGCAGTTCTCTGTTGTGTAACTTTCTCCATTCTCCTGTAACTTCATACCTTTTAGCCCCAAACATTTTCCTAAGCACTTTATTCTCAAACACCCTTAAACTATGTTCCTCTCTCAAAGTGAGAGTCCAAGTTTCACAAGCATAAAGAACAACCGGTAATATAACTGTTTTATAAATTCTAATTTTCAGACTTTTTGACAGCAGACTGGATGATAAAAGCTTCTCAACCGAATAATAACACGCATTTCCCATATTTATTCTGTGTTTAATTTCCTCCCGCGTATCATTTGTATTTGTTACTGTTGCTCCAAGATATTTGAACTTCTCTACCTCTTCAGAAGATAAATTTCCAATTTTTATATTTCCATTTCGTACTTGTAACATTCCAAGTACCAAATCTCAAAACCTTATTCCTTTGCTGTGGTCGTGCCAGAGAATCAGTCCCATTCCGAGGCTTATTTGGAGGATTCGTAACAAGCTGTTTTTTTTACGATGGTGGGTTGTTAGCACTTCGCCCAACCCCCAAGCTGGAGGACCACCCCTCATCGGCTGTCCACGACTGCTTATTCAATATATTCGCAGCTACCCTCCATATCTGGAGGCCGTCTCCTCGATCCGCAACCTGAGGACGCGCCATGCCGTGGTGATAGGGACCCACAATACGTGGGAATATAATGTACACAATAATAATAATAATAATAATAATAATAATAATAATAATAATAATAATAATAATAATAATATATGAGTATCTGTAGTGGAATGCATACTGGTATTAAGTATTAAATGAACACGATTTACATAATAAAGTCATAAACAGAGATTTGAATAAAGAATACACAAAAATGAACGCTGCGGTAAACAAATGAGCATTAAATTAGAAGAAAATACTGAGGAAACGAACTGGCCTCCCTACCCCATTATCTCCAGGCTTAGTTATCTCATAAGTGTGCCTTCTTTGTGTCACTTGTGAGGTTCAGACCTGTCTTCGGAGAATTGACTAAACAACAACAAGGTAGAACTCAATTTTTATAGTGAATGTTTGTACGGTTTTTTCGCTTCATTGTCCATGTTTAGCCATATAACAGTGGATAAATGCATGCATGTTTGAAGGTTTGAAAGTGCAGGAAATCCGGGCCAGGTATGGTCGTGGATTATTATGTAAAAATTGAATTTGGTTCAAAGCCACAAAACTATCGTAAGAGAATGTAGGATCCTTGGCGGTTAAGGTGATCTAATATAGATTACAGAGGACTGCAGGCACAGAATTTTGCACAACGTCGATAAGCGCTTTTTAAATTAACAGTTGCTCAAAGTTTTCCATTTCTCTAAGAAGCTAGAGTCTCGGCAACAGTGTATAATTATTGGAGATAAAGGTAG
The DNA here is from genome assembly GCF_040183065.1 of Periplaneta americana. Classification (NCBI taxonomy): domain Eukaryota; kingdom Metazoa; phylum Arthropoda; class Insecta; order Blattodea; family Blattidae; genus Periplaneta; species Periplaneta americana. The sequence goes on along the minus strand of NC_091129.1, from coordinate 9,557,722 downwards.
ATTTTTGCACAAAGCCGATAAGCGCTTTTTAAACTAACAATTGCTCAAAGTTTTCCATTTGTCTAAGAAGCTAGAGTCTCGGCAACAATGTATAACTATTGGAGATATAGGTAGATTTTTGCACAAAGCTGATAAACGCTTTTTATATTAACAGTTGCTCAAAGTTCTCCATTTCTCTAAGAAGCTAGAGTCTCGGCAACAGTGTATAACTATTGGAGATATAGGTAGATTTTTGCACAAAGCCGATAAATGTTTTTTATATTAACAGTTGTTCAAAGTTTTCCATTTCTCTAAGAAGCTAGAGTCTCGGCAATAGTGTATAACTATTGGAGATATAGGTAGATTTTTGCACAAAGCCGATAAATGTTTTTTATATTAACAGTTGTTCAAAGTTTTCCATTTCCCTAAGAAGCTAGAGTCTCGGCAACAGTGTATAACTATTGGAGATATAGGTAGATTTTCGCACAAAGCCGATAAATGTTTTTTATATTAACAGTTGCTCAAAGTTTTCCATTTCTCTAAGAAGCTAGAGTCTCGGCAACAGTGTATAACTATTGGAGATATAGGTAGATTTTTGCACAAAGCCGATAAGCGCTTTTTAAATTAACAGTTGCTCAAAGTTTTCCACTTCTCTAAGAAGCTAGAGTCTCGGCAACAGTGTATAACTATTGGAGATATAGGTAGATTTTTGCACAAAGCCGATAAGCGCTTTTTAAATTAACAGTTGCTCAAAGTTTTCCACTTCTCTAAGAAGCTAGAGTCTCGGCAACAGTGTATAACTATTGGAGATATATGTAGATTTTTGCACAAAGACGATAAATGCTTTTTATATTAACAATTGCTTAAAGTTTTCCATTTCTCTAAGAAGCTAGAGTCTCGGCAACAATGTATAACTATTGGAGATAAAGGTAGATTTTTGCACAAAGCCGATAAATGTTTTTTATATTAACAGTTGTTCAAAGTTTTCCATTTCTCTAAGAAGCTAGAGTCTCGGCAACAATGTATAACTATTCGAGATATAGGTATATTTTTGCACTACGTCGATAATCGCTTTTTAATTAACAATTGCTCAAAGTTTTCCATTTCTCTAAGAACCTAGAGTCTCGGCAACAGTGTATAACTATTGGAGATATAGGTAGATTTTTGCACAAAGCCGATAAATGTTTTTTATATTAACAGTTGTTCAAACTTTTCCACTTCTCTAAGAAGCTAGAGTCTCGGCAACAATGTATAACTATTCGAGATATAGGTAGATTTTTGCACTACGTTGATAATCGCTTTTTAAATTAACAATTGCTTAAAGTTTTCCATTTCTCTAAGATGCTAGAGTGTCGGCAACAGTGTATAACTAATGGAGATAAAGGTAGATTTTTGCACAAAGCTGATAAGCGCTGTTTTAAATTAAGAGTTGCTGAAAGTTTTCCATTTCTCTAAGAAGATAAGAGTCTCGGCAACAGTGTATAACTAATGGAGATATAGGTAGATTTTTGCATAAAGCCGATAAGCGCTTTTTATATTAACAGTTGCTCAAAGTTTTCCATTCTCTAAGCTAGAGTCTAGGCGTCATTGCATAACTATAGCTATTAGTGTCGATTTACAATGTTCAATTCAAACATAAGCCAGTATTAACATATGCAAATATTTGATGAACTCAACTCATAAATTGTTTATCATTTAACCTCGCAACGCCGTGTCAGTGCCACCAACGACCAGCCTCGCTAGCAGAGGGCAACTGACGCACATCCTGCTCAGTACGAGACCCGCGTTACTGCCAAGAGAAGAGGTAATGCGATTTTCGTTCAATATCCTACTTTAATTGTAAGTAATAAAGTTTCAATTACCTTTAGCCGCGATTAAACATTTCAAATTTGTTCACGACTCTTACAGAAATTTAGGTGCAGGATTTGGTGTCCATGTAAGCCTATACTAAACACAAACATCTATACATTGAATTCTGTCAGTCCTATTCCTGTTAAGGGAACCAGGTAGTGATTAGAGGTAAAAAATTCGATGTTTTTATTTTGTGTTTTAAAAAAAGTAAAAACCTTCCTCTTGAAAACAATAAAGCCCTTTAAATTTGACGGAGCATGTACGAGTAATTCATACATCCCTCTTTTTTTAAATGCAGGTTTCCAGAAGTTGACAGTTTTGAAACTTAAGTGCATTTTTCTCCGAAACCACTTAATCAATTTACATGACATTTTTACAGTATTTTCTGTAGCCTATATTCTACATAGTAGACCTACGCGTTTAAGAATATCTCACACATAACACGAGAAAAAAATATATACACTGAAAAAAGTTGCAAAAAATGTGAAATAAAGTTCAGTATTTTTTCTGTTTGGCTAGGGGTGAAATACTTAACTAAATTTTGCTTTAGAATTTACAATCTACATTACTAAATGACTTAAAAAATACAAAGTAGCCTATATGGGTGAAGATTGTAGCAAGTAATGTGCACGTGAAGAATGAGGTGGACTTGGCAAAGTGGGAAAACAGGTTAACATTTAGGATCTTTATTTTGAACTTGGATAAGAAACTAATTACTTGTCTTTTATACCAATGAATTCAGAATTATTGATTGTATAAGCATGGAAATTTTTATTCAACTCTAAGCTCTAAAAGCCTGGAAATATTGAACTAAACTTTAGTACTGAAGTTTTTTAATCGCACGGGCATCACTATCCACTTCCCTTAACGAAATTGTTAGCACATGGAAGCTTCATTTGATAGCGTACGTACTCAAGGTTGTGGGAAAATTAATAATAATTCAAACAACTTGCGCATTGGCCTAAAATTTCGATAAGAGTTCCGGACGAGCACTTATTTTGCTATCCATTGAAATCATTAAATGGTGCTGATATCGCGAGTCTGAACTTACGGATTTTGGTCCTTATAAGCCTACGGGATTTCAACTGCTAGAATAATTATTTATACAGGGCTTTCATTTCAAAACTTCCCAGTCTAAATAACCAATTATTTAAACTGAATTCAACTTAAACAAAAAACACGTTAATTTAGATATTGAGGGGAAAGTCTGAAACCAGGTTTAATTACATTTTAGATTTCACCCCCTATAATTCCTATATTTTTTTACTTAAATATTTATTTATTTATTTTTATTGCTAGTAAGTTTGAAATGAATACAAATTAATAAATACAATGTAAGATAAACTAGCCCACTCCTGAATGAGTAAGACTCGTGCTCAGGAGGGGATTCCAATACGGACAAAAATAAAATTAAAATTGAGAGTGAACACAGATTAAATAGTGTTCAATATGTTAAAACCCAAACTATAAATCCAATACAAATTTATTTATTTATTTTTTTTTATTAATTTGGAGAGGATTCGTGGTTGAAATATTATTGGAATAAAATTTGTTTAACAATCTGGAACTTTGACTCATGCTATGATAAAAAGCTGCATTGGTTTTACATTTTGGTCCAGACATACGCAGAGAATTCATATTTTTAGTTCTATATTTATGTATATACCTTTCAAAGTTAATAAAATTTCTATGAAAATATTTTAATAAAATAAAATAATACATTTGTTTAATGTTGAAAACTTTGAAATGTTTAAACAACAATTCAGTTGGGTAATCTTTCTGCTTTTTTAAACAAATTTTTAATACTTTTTTTCTGTATTAAAATTAACGGATAAAGGTTGGATTTATAAGTTCCACCCCAACCTATAATACCATACATAAATATAGATTGAAATAATGCTAAATAAATTATACGTAAACAGTTAATTGACAAAATATTTCTTAGAATAACAAAGTAACATGATGTTTTACGTAATTTATATAATGAATATGATTATTCCATTTTAAACGATTATCAATAATTGTACCTAAGTATTTAACCTCATTAACTTCATTAATAACTGAAAAATATGAAAGAATATTAAATTGTTTATACACCTGATTCATTTGTTTTCGCATCTTTTGTTTTCTATCGTCGCCTGTGCAACCTGGATTGTTGTTATTGTTGATTAGAGCTGAAGAGAATAAAGCTACAAAAAGTTATTGAGCATTTCATGTGATAGTTGTGTTTGTGTATAAGTTAAAAGACATGTAAAATAAATTTTAAAGGGGTATGTGTGCATATAATGTAAGAAGGTCTACCTATGTATATATCGTATTACTAGTAAATCCGATTACGTCCATTTCTTGTGTAAAATAAGTACAGTCCCCGACTTGTCTTTCCGTGCTCTGTATTCTGCTAAAATGAAATAACTCCGAAATGTTGCATGCAGGCAACAAACCAATTACTTTATTTGAAGAATTTATTATGATTTTTCGTGCATTAATAAAGTTTTAATTCCTGTTTTCACAAAACTTGTATTAGTGGTCTTAACTGGTTTAACTAGCAATAGGACGATAAATAAATTGTACGTTGATAAGTGAGTGATTGCTATATGACCGGATGTCAAGGCTGTCATTCAACATTGTAACGCACTCCAGCCAAATGAACGGATGAATGGCTGAATGGATAAATAAATAAATAAATAAATAAATAAATAAATAAAATAAATAAATAAATACACGCACTGCAGTTTAAAGAGAACTGGAACATGGCAAAATCTAAACCCGTGAAGAAATGCTACTTCCAAAGGAAATGGGAATATGATTATTTTATTGTTAAAGACGAAAGAATTGCTTGTTTACTGTGTCCCATCCAATTTATTTCTACTCGTCATTTCAATATTGAACCGCATTTCAACTAAGCCCATATTAAGAATTGTGGAATGCACAAACTTTCGGGTAAGTCCATTACTACGAACTGTATATTATTTATTTATTTATTTATATACTGTTAAATTAAGGACGTCACTCGTTGTGTCCATTTTCAATTAAAATTAACAGCGAATTTCAAGGTTCATTACTTAAATGCTATAAATTCATGTTTCCGTAGGTGATGATAGGAGGAAAGTTTTTGAAAATCTAAAGCAGGTTAGGTGCAAAGAAATCTCAAAGAAACTACCGACAGGAAATCTAGCATAATATTGTAAACCTTGAAACAGATAACTCATTATAAAAACAATGAATTTATTACAATCCTTTTTTGAAAATTATATGCCGTCACTCATAAACCTTTGACGACCAAAGAATATAAACAATTCTACGCGGAAGTCGAGCATCCCCAATAGAAGTGGAGTGAGGCTGACGTCATATTTCCCCTACTTACGAGTTATGCAGGCCTGGATTAAGACAACAGTGGTGCACAAACTTCAAACGGAACGTGAAATTTCATGTCGTTATTTTTATATGGCTTCTTTCTCTGTGATATTTTCTATATTGGCTGCACAGCAAAAGTACTAACACTAATTTCTTAATATTGCAGTTGTGTTTTAAATCTTAATAAAATAATAAAGAGTTAAGAAGGAATATGCACATAAATTCCATAGTAATACAACTGTACTGTACTAAATGGATGAAACACTTCATTCATAAAGAAAGTGATATCCCAAAGAAAGAGATCGAGTATGACATGGTAAGTTGGAATTGATATTGGAGGTATCTTTAGCCTTATAAAAGTAATCAATAAACTAATCAAAACAATATTAGCCTACAGTACAAAGCAAAGTTGCCTAGGTATATGTTTTAAGTGTAACTAATATTCCATAACAAAACTCTTACCGCATTATGCTTTTAGGTGATATTGGTGCGCAACTTTCTGTTATCAGAATATTAAATTATCTCGAAATCTGCTGAAGCTATAGAGATGACGTTATTACAAGACATGGGCACATATCTTTTGTTTATGATGTAACAGTATTTGCTTTGTTAATTCATTTCCTTACAAACATTTTCCATTGAGTATTTTCAAAATGTTCAATATACTATCATAAATATTACGTTTTTACGATATATTTGATTTACGAAAACATTGTCTCAGTACTTGTAAGGCTACTAAATAAACAAATCTGAAATTTTCACTTTTCTTTAAAAAATCTGAGAATATATTCCTTTTAAATAAAAAATCAAACTTGTGAAAAATGAGCATTAAAATTAAAACTTACATTCTTATAATGCACTTAAACTTCTCAGACAAATCTAAAAATTAACATGGATACAGTTTTAATAAGTTCTCTTCCCATTATCCATTGAATCAGGGCTGGCCATCCCTGAATATAGCTCGACTAAGCGGCATATACAGGGACATCATTTCATTTTTACTAACATTTTTAAATATTATATTAACCTGGCTATACCTTTGGATTAACGGTTGAGACGCGGAAACACCGTTTTCTACCCCCTTCCACGACTGGAGTTCGATGATACTGGCGTAAAATACAAACAAATCATTTTACTAGGTATAGGAGGGAAGAAAAGTAGTTCATCCGTTTACGTATACAATGAAATATCGCGATTTTGAGTTTGATAATTTTCATTAGGTTTTTGTTTAATCAAAATACAGTACTGTATTATCAATGAGTGTTTTTACTCACGAACTGAGCTGTCCATTCGAACGTATTCATTATGCAGTGAATATTGTACTGTCAGCGTACAATATAGAGAATGAAGTTAAATTGAAAAATAATCATAATATGGATATTTAAACACATTTTTGAAAATGGTGGCCGTTCATTTCGGTATAAGCTTCAGTTCTTTTGTACATATTATCGCACTATTGACTATTGCATCTAATTCCAATTACCAGTTTCGTCCTTCGTACTAGTAGGCCTAACTCATGTTGAAATAATTCTGTACCTACTCTATAAAAGAGTACCTTACGTACTGTAAATTCAATCTTCACTTCTGCCCGATCCGAAAAGATAAAATTACTCAGACATGCTATCTACTGTCCGTCCAAGTGGTTATGTCGCAAGATCGTAGAAAGGGGGGAAATCAGATGACCGTTAATTACTTAACGAGGCCCTTTTATTTAAGTTATTTTAAACAGTTGTATAATATTACGTAGACGTCCAATTCCTAACAGAAATTAATGTCTTCAGAAAAGAGCTAAGACAGCCCAGCCACTAGCCTTTACAGAGGGACGAGTAGAAGCAGGTGGGAGAAATCGGGGTGCGACATAGGCAAACGGACGACAGTATCTGTACGGAAATATGATTCAATATTGAAAGTTCTTTCGTCACTGGAAAACGCGAACATATTTCTGAAACGTACTATACTCACTAACTCAATACTGTTTACTATATGCGCTTTGGTTCTGTGTGGAGGACAGTTGGAACTTCATTAGTAGAAGGGGTGGAGTGAAGTACATTCAAAAACTCAGGTACAATAAAAATTGAAGTAAAAATAAAATGATGTCCCTGTACTATCTCTTTCGTGTCTCTTTCCCTTCCGCTCTTCTGAGCTCTAAAGCGCGCACTTGTGCCTATGGGCATCAGTTAACATGACTGACCTATCATTTCACAGATGCCTCGGTATACACCTTTACACGCAGACATACAACTATTAATATATATGTAAACAATTTTATGCTCGACCATGCCGAAATGTAGTAATTATACACCTGATAGCAGTCCTTTAATGCATGTCATTAAAGTACACCTACTCATTAAAGTACAGGTCTTCAGGCAATGACAAGTCAGCTTTGTACCGTTATATCGATTATTCTCGGATATGCAATCGACAGACAATTAGCGAAAAGTCACGGAGGCTGGAAATCCAATACTGTCGCAGAAGGTTATGTTCTGTTACTATAATAATTAGCGTTAATTGTAAATAATATTCAAATAAATTCAATTTTTCATCTCGTTTTTCAATGTCTAATTTAATTTCAATGTTATATCAAAGTTAATATTTATTTTACTCTGTAGGTTCTTATAGGCTATCAAGGTCAATGTGGACATCTGTTCCTCGGAAAAATCAATAGTTTCGCGTCTGCGCACATCTCACAATTTACGAGGTATTGCTCAAGGTCAGTTAGATACAAATAAAATGAATAATTTCAAGTTAGAAATATGGTTGAGCATAAAAAGTCGTATGAAACTCGCCTATAATGGTAATTAAGAAGCTCGTATGAAAATTATGAAACGAGCTTGCGCTCGTTTCATAAACATCCATATTCGCTTCTTAATTACTCTCATTATAGGCTCGTTGTATAATGTACAGGGACATCACTTTATTTTTACTAACATTTTTAACATTAACCTGGCTATACTCGGAAACACACTTACCCTCCCTTCCATTACAGGAGTTTGGAGTTGCTAGTGCAATATGTAAACAAATCATTTTACTAGCTATAGGAGGAGAGAAAAGTAGTGTATCCTGTTATTTTTTTTACTTTATTGGGTTATTTTACGACGCTGTATCAACATCTAGGTTATTTAGCGTCTGAATGAAATGAAGGTGATAATGCCGGTGAAATGAGTCCGGGGTCCAGCACCGAAAGTTACCCAGCAGTATACATTTTTGTTACGGGGAAATATAGTATTACGATTTTCAGTTTGGTCATTATTTTTCAGTATTTTATCAAAAAACAGTACAATAGTAACAATTTTTTTTTTCACAAACTCAAGTCTTCAGGCGGTTATATACATTATGTAGTGTCTACTTTATTCAGCATATTACTAACCTAATTTATTCCTGAGAATTTTGTGAGCATTTCCGTAAGAAACCCCAATTTCTACAGCTAACTTCTTGACCGACTTATTACGATCTCGCTGCATCCTTTCTCTAGCATATTCTACAGCATCTTCTGTCACTTTTATTGGCCATCTTACACTTTTCTTCCTTTCTGTACACTCTGTTGCTCTAAATTTATCTACCAGATTAATGACATTTCTACGAAAATATTCCGTAATGATATAACCAGGAAATTGTGAAGAAAAAAAAACGAAGAAAAACTGTTGTTCACATTCGGTTACATTGTAATTCCAGTTTCGATAATCGCCCTTCATACCTACAAATAGTAAAACAAAACTCTTGTTTAAATAATGTTGTTAAGTACCCTACCATATTATAGGGTACCATACTTTCGGTAACTCTAATCTTCACTTGTGCTCAGTCCACACAGATAAATTCAATTATGCTACACACCGTACCTGTGTGAAAATAAACTTCAATAATATAAGCTCTTTCTTCTATAGAAAACGCAACATATTTATGAAACACACTGTACTCTGTACTGTTTACTTCACTGCTAGCAACAGCGGCCGTAAGTTTGTGTGACTGACGTTAGCAAGGACATTAGTATTGTATTGTATTTATTAACATTCCATGGTATTCATACATGCTTACAGCTAGAATATGGAACAAGTCAAAAAACTTAATACTATTATAAAATCTTAATTTATAGTCACAGTCTAGATGAAATATATACAGACGAGATTTACAATATAGTCTACTAGTACAACACAAAGTTTTAGTATCAATTTCATGAAGTGTTATTGAATGTCATGAATTCACCTACAGAATAGAAGGCGTGAGAAATTAGGTACTTCTTTAATTTGGCCCTAAATAATTTTATGTTTTGAATTTCATTTTTTATATCGATAGGGAGGCTATTAAAAATTTTTACTGAAATATAACGTACTCCTTTTTGATAGCACGATAGACTTGCCGATGGAGTATGAAAGTCATTTTTTGACGTGTATTTATGCTATGAACTGTTGAATTAGTTACAAAGTTTTCACGATTACATACGAGGAAGACTATTAATGAAAAGATATACTGACAAGCCATGGGCATTATTTGTAGTTTTTTGAAAATAGTCCTACACGACTCCCTAGATTTCGCACCTACTATTATTCTAATTACTCTTTTTTGTAATAGAAATATATTGTTACTATCTGTGGAATTTCCCCAGAATATTATTCCAAAACTCATTACCGAGTGGAAGTATGCAAAGTATATTCTTTTTAAGGTATTGATATTTACTATCTTTTGCATAGATCTAATGGCAAAACAAGCTGAATTTAGTTTGGGGGTAATTTCTTTAATATGATTTTTCCAATTTAACACATTATCGATTTTTAAGCCAAGAAATTTGGTTGTTGTTGTTTCTAATAGGGATCTTTGTTAATTATTGCGCTAGGAGTTTGCGACGCTGAATTTGGACAGGATTTAAATTGAATTATGTTAGTTTTGTTACAGTTTAATACTAATTTATTGACTGAGAACCAGTCACATATTTTGAAGAGAATTTCCTCTGTTGAAGATTGGAATGTGTTGGAGTTATTGGCTGTAATTACTATACTTGTGTCATCTGCAAATAATATGGGATGACCTACTCTTTTATAAGGGGGGCAAGATCATTTATAAACACTAGAAAAAGTAGGGGACCTAATATTGATCCTTGAGGAATTCCATTATTAATAGTTCCCCATGTCGATGTAGATTTCATAGTTGTATTGTTTTCAACTTTCTGTTTCCTATCTATGAGATATGAGTGAAACCATTGGTGTGCAACACCTTTAATTCCATAATAATCTAATTTATCTAGCAGCATTTTATGATTTATACAGTCAAATGCTTTGGATAAATCACAGAAATTCCCTCCAACTTGTAATTTTTTATTTACTGCCTCCAGAATTTTGTCAGTTAAACTAAATGTAGTGAAAGGGGTGGGAGTCAAGTACATTCAGTAACGCAGGTAGAATAAAAATTGAAGTAAAAATAAAATTATGTCCCTGTATTATCTCCTTCGTCTGTCTCTTTCCCTTCCGCTCTTCTGAGCTCTAAAGCGCGCGCTTGCGCCTATGGGCATCAGTTGACATGACTGACCTATCATTTCACAGATGCCTCGGTATACACCTTTACACGCAGACATACAACTATTGATATATACGTAAACAATTTTATGCTCGACCATGCCGAAATATAGTAATTATACACCTGATAGCAGTCCTTTAATGCATATCATTAAAGTACACCTACTCATTAAAGTACAGGTCTTCAGCCAATGACAAGTCATCTTTGTACCGTTATATCGATTATTCTCGGATATGCAATCGACAGACAATTAGCGAAAAGTCACGGAGGCTGGAAATCCAATACTGTCGCAGAAGGTTATGTTCTGTTACTATAATAAATTAGCGTTAATTGTAAGTAATATTCTATTAAATTCAATTTGTCATCTCGTTTTTCAATTTCTAATTTAATTTCAATGTTATATCAAAGTTAATATTTAGTTTGCTCTGTAGGTTCTTATAGGCTACCAAGGTCAATGTGGACATCTGTTCCACGGAAAAAATCAATACTTTCGCGTCTGCGCACATCTCACAATTTACGAGGTATTGCTCAAGGTCAGTTAGATACAAATAAAAGTTAGAAATATGGTCGAGCATAAGAAGTCGTATGAAACTCGCCTATAATGATAATTAAGAAGCTCGTATGAAAATTATGAAACTCGCTTGCGCTCGTTTCATAAACATGCATACTCGCTTCTTAATTACTATCATTATAGGCTCGTTGCATAATGTACTATTAAAAATGTAATATGTTTTACTTCAGGTTCTCTACCGCTGACGTGAAGTAAAGCAGCTGAAACATGGAAACATCCTGTCAAAGCCCGATGCCGCATTCGCCGTGGACGATGCCGTCGTGCTCACTAACTCAACAACCAGAGGTCTCCGGGCTCGGAGCACTTCTCATTACAAACCTCCTATCAGCAATTATGACTTCACAACAACAGCTCGTGGGAAGCGACCTCTATCCTAAGGACACGAACGCCTTTGCCGAAAAGTACGACTTCATCGTCGTCGGTAGCGGATCTGCGGGAGCGGTAGTTGCTAACAGACTCTCGGAAATCTCAGACTGGAACGTTCTTCTCTTGGAAGCGGGCGGCGACCCCCCGATATCGTCAGAAATACCGCCCATATTCCACAGCCTACAGGAAACAGATGTAGACTGGCAGTACGTTACAGAACCGCAAGAATTTGGGTGTCAGGGAATGATAGAACATCGTTGCAACTGGCCAAGAGGAAAGGTTTTGGGAGGTTCCAGCATATTGAACGCTATGCTCTGGGTGAGAGGCAACAGGCGTGATTACGACAACTGGGCTGCGGCTGGGAACAAAGGCTGGAGCTACGAGGACGTGTTGCCATATTTCAAGAAAACTGAAGACTTCAAATACCACGAGTCTGACACACCTGGAGCTGAAACGTATTCCGAGGAATATCATGGCAGAGGCGGTTACCAGTTGCTTGAGCAATTCAAGTATCGCTCTCCTATCGTTGATGGCCTCATAGATGCAGCACAAGAGCTGGGTTACACGATCCGAGATGTGAACGGCGAGAAACAGACAGGTTTTACACTTCAACACGGAACGATTGTGAACGGTACTCGGATGAGTACAGCGAAAGCATTTTTGACTCCGATTAAAGACAGGAAGAATTTAAACGTAGCGAAATTCGCACATGTGACGAAAATTTTAATTGATCCAAATACTAAAACAGCTTATGGAGTTGAATTTCGGAAGAACAATGAGAAATTTGTTGCACTTGCTGAGAAGGAAGTAATTTTATCAGCAGGCACTGTTAACTCTCCTCAGCTTCTTATGTTATCAGGTGTAGGCCCCAAAGAACACCTCGAGGAATTGGGAATACCAGTTATACAAGACCTGGAAGTGGGGAAGAATTTACAAGACCATATGCAAGTCGTGGGACCTGCCTTCATGTTCAACAGATCCAGATCCTACCCACTGGATAATAAAAAAGTTCTAGACGACACATACGAATATCTTGTACATCGAACTGGGCCTCTTGCTAGCATAGACATACTACAGTTTCAAGGATTCATCAGTACTAAATATGCTCATCTTGATGTTCCGGGTTCAAAATTAGAAGAAACGGAAGACTTAGATTATCCTGACGTGCAGTATCAACATATAAAGTTTCCTCTCAATGATAAAGAAGGTACGAAGAGAGTTAGTCATGTAACAAGATTCACCGATGAAATATACGACGCTGTTTTCGGAATTCCAAATTCTAAATCCGAGATTTACATCCCTCTTACAGTGCTGCAGAGACCAAAGAGCAGTGGTTTCATTAAGCTGAGAAGTACTGATCCATTTGAATCGCCAATCATAGACCCAAGATATCTGTCAGATCCCAGGGATGTGCAAACCCTAGTCGAAGGAGTCAAAGTTGCAATATCTGTAGGACAAACAAAGACAATGGTAGATCGATTTGAAACACAGTTGAATACATTAAAAATTCCCGGTTGTGAAAGCGAGGAATTTGGTTCGGATGACTACTGGTCATGTGCTGTGAGAAAAGTGGCGACGACAATTTACCATCATGTGGGAACGTGCAAGATGGGGCCACGAAGCGATCCCGGCGCTGTGGTGGATTCTACTCTGAAAGTTCACGGTGTTAGAGGGTTACGTGTAATAGACGGCTCTATTATGCCCGCAGTTGTAACTGGCAACACGCATGCGCCGATAGTAATGATAGGCGAGAGAGGTGCGGACTTTATTAAAGATGATTGGTTAAAATAAAATAAAACAAAACATGTGAACACCTCCCGACGCATAAGTGTGAAGTCTCCCTCCAGTACTGAACAATGTAAAAGACACTTCATTCAGATTATATTTTGAAAGGAAAGTGGAGTAAGTAGCACAAAATACTATACAATATACCGACGCTCTTCCACCGCTCGTTTGTTACTATCCGTGTTATTTTCTTGTTAAAATATATGCTCCCATTACACATTACTAGACAGTGGATGAGGGATGACTTATCGTTGAATGCAGGTGCACATGTATATGTTACATGTTTTCATTCAGACCATTGGCTCAACAGGTTTTAAACGTAAACAGACGACGTCAACATGCTACTGTATCTCCGTACAGTCAGAAGGAAAAGAAAAATAACGTACTGTAGTACATACCTTGCAAGTTCAGTCCTCGTCATCATTGATGTAATTACCAGCGTTGCAGTAAACGACGATATATTCTCTAATTTGTCGAAGCTGAATCGTCTTCGCCTGTCGCATAAACAGTTTTTGTATCCAGAGAATTTCTGAAGAAAACCTCTAAAATGGAGATCACTCAATTTCTTTAGAGTAATATTTGTACTGAGCATCATGTTGCACGTGTCGTTTAGACCCGCACAACTAAATGATCGTGATGATGATGATGATGATGTAGATGGTTCCTTAGATTTCATTTCAACGCAATGAATATAATTTAACCCCTCAGGGGTAAGGCGTTCCGAACCTCCTTAAGGAAGACGAAACAACTGCCAATTTTCTACCAATTTGAGGGTATATGTACATGGACGACCACAAATTTAATTTTATCAGAAAATGCAGGCTCTAAATTAAAAAAAAAAAAAATGTAAGAAAATGAATTCACAATTGGACAAAAATTATAAGGTACCACAACAAGACTTACAAGAACTTAAATATCTGATAAAAGTATAATAGTTTTCAAACCAGTTTTATCAAAGTATGAAAAAAGAAATCTGCAGTTATATCAATTGGTAACCATAACAACGTTATGGTCTCTCTGACATCTTTAATATTTTTCCTGCATGTAATAAACACTTATTTCTGAAAAGTAGACTACTCTCAGACATGTAGAGTTGTTTATTTTAATACAATTAATTCTTATTTGTCCTATACAAAATATATTAAAATTTACATAATGTTTTGTGACCTAACTTCTATTTTTAAAAAATGGGCATTATTGTAGTCTGCCTTTTGCATAAATGCATGTCAAGCCAGTGTACAAAATTTCAGAATTCTATCTCTAATGGTTGTGGAATTATGAAATATGTGTGAAAATTTTCAATTTTGACAAATTTAATTTAAAGGAAAAAGTGAATTCTAAAAAATATTATTAGTACCCTTCTTTATACTTTTATCATATATTTAAGTTCTAACAAGTCTTGTGGTATCTTGTAATTTTTGTCAAATTGTGAGTTCATTTCCTTATAAAATTTTAGTAATTCAGAGCCTGCATTTTCTGATATTAATTTTGGTCGCTCACGTAGATATACCCTCAAGCGTCAACTTGCGCTAAAATTATAGGCTATTCTGCTGAATACGATGATAATATTTAAAACTCATTATCTTTGTAACTTAAATAAACATAAAGTAAAGTAACACTTACACGCTCGCTCCGAGAATGTAGAGCTGTAGGAACCAGAAATCACTTGAAAGCTGTCCCTTACCTGAAACGGAAGACAGATATTAATAAAGCAGCAATCAAGATATTTCCGAATTACAACACTGCAATTAAACAGAAAGTGTGTCGGTAACCTCAAAATAACTCAATGTACCGCGATGTGGGAGAAATAACTACATGCCAGGTTCTACGAGTACAATAGGATCAGTGAACAGTGAAATATAAGTGTTAGTAACCGGAGAATTTATATTTTCACTCGTAATGAAGAGGAAATGTACGCAACAACACTGAATTCATTAACATGCTGTATTTTCTGAACAGTATAATCACATTTCAAGAAAATAATGCACGGGATAAACAGCCTCTATGTCAAAGAACAATATTCCTGAAGCTTGTTTATAATTCTTTGGTCGGTGGGAAAAGGCAAGTAAGTAAAAAAAAATGAATTTTTCAGGAGAGACTTTATTTTTAATTTACTCTTCTATACTAATAATAAATCTGTAGCCAAAATTTTTCTGGTAATACTAATAATAAATCTGTAGCCAAAATTTTTCTGGTAATTTACGGTTTTCCAAAAATAATTGGTGTTAACATGTATAATTAGCCACCCTGAAACCGAAAATCGTTTTTTTTTTTTAATTTTGTTTGTATATCTGTCTATCTGTCTGGATGTTTGTTACCTTTTCACGCGATAATGGCTGAACCGATTTATATGAAAATTGGAATATAAATTAAGTTCGTTGTAACTTAGATTTTAGGCTATATGGCATTCAAAATACTTTATTTAAAAGGGGGGTTATAAGGGGGCCTGAATTAAATAAATCGAAATATCTCGCTTATTATTGATTTTTGTGAAAAATGTTACATAACAAAAGTTTCTTTAAAAATGATTTCCGATACGTTTCATTCCAAGCAAACTTTTGACGGGACCAAATTACACCAAAAACGGATGTTCTCTGAACCAAATGATCATATTTTAATTATTTTCATGTAATAACAATTAAGAAACATGTTAAAAGAATTATCATTGCACTAAATGAGTGATCTCTGGACCAAAATGATCGCATTTTAATTATTTAAATACAATTCAAATTAAGTGACATATTAAACGATTTATCCTTCTATCAAACACGAATTTTCCCTGGACCAGATGTCGTGTTTTAGTTAAGTAATTACTTTATATTTATTTCTAACAAGTGCAGCGGAGCGCACGGGTACGGCTAGTAACTAAATATAAGCATAATAATGAAATTCATGTATGTTGGTAAAAGTAAGGCCCTTTTCAATTTAGCATACAAGAAACTTTATTATTTCAAAAATGAGAAAAAATGCTTGACTTATGTGATTACTTAGGTACAACAGAAGAATCGACTTTTTTTTACTTATGTGCCCTTTTCCGCAGACCTATTAACAATGGTTTGGAACAAGTCTTATAATGTTTGGAATAAAGTTGTGAAGAGAAAATGTAACATTTCCAATGTCGGGGATGTAGATGATAAACCACCAATCATGACCATGACCATCACCACCCTCAAGCTTGTTACCGTCGCCACCATCACCATCATTATCGATGACTTTGCTAGATCTCTGCTATCATCACAACTATTGTGCTGTTATCATCATTATTAAACCTTCTCCTTTGGATTGTTCAGCATTTGCGGGCATAAGGCACGAATACCAACTACCACAAGACAACATAGGACCAAGTGAGAGAATGGGTACAGACACCTGACAGCTAATTCTCCATCTCCATCAACAACAAACTGAATACTGTTAATCTGGGTTTGTCGTGCTGCTCCATGGATTGTGTCGCGAAATTTTGGAATTGAAAAATAAATTGTATGCCACCCAGAAAGTCTCTTTACAACGCACTTTTTATTTGCAACGAATTCTTTGATATGGTACATTTTATTTTGAGAGAGAGACTGTACCAATGAAACATGAACACCTGAAACATTGCTCAGTTCAGTTTTTCTCCATAAGGCCACGTATTGACAAACTCTGTGCAACCCACCAAGCGCAGACTTCACATTAATTTAAATAGGCGAGTTTTCAGAAACGATAATAAAAATTTATATCGCACATCCAGCATAGATAAGTCCCGCGCCGTGGCGTCGTGGTCTAAGGCATCCTGCCTAGGACTCGCGTTACGGAATGCGCGCTGGTTCGAGTCCTCATGGGGGAAGAAATTTTCTCATGAAATTTCGGCCTGTGTATGGGACCGGTGCCCACCGAGCATCGTGCTGCACTTGGGGAGCTATGATAGGTAGCGAAATCTGGTTTCGCAAACTAGCTATAACGGCTGGAGGGCTCATCGTGCTAATCATACGATACCGCCATTCTGGTTGGATGATCGGCCACCTCTGCTTCGGCATGTGGCCGTGAGACCAGCAGCCGGCTGGTAGGTCTTATCCCTTCATGGGTGTAGCGCCACGGATCATTATTATTATTATTATCATCCAGCATAGATAAGTTGGAATTTTTGACACATACATTTGTTTTTTTTTCTAATGCCACTCGAATTGGTGCTTGTTCTCTTAAAATTTTCGATTGCGTGTTAACATCAACTTATCTACAACACTGGATGTCCGACACTTATAGAAGTTATCGGTGCTTTCTTTTTGGCGGAACGCGCTAGAACGGCGTTCCGGCACGTTTTTGATGCATTTTTCATCATGGAACCGAAAAATGTGTGAATAACTACGTTTTTAATATAATTCTTCTTTGAATTCATCTTAGATCTTGAAAGTCTTAGTTGGACGAAAAGGAGGTTAAAAACGACAAAATTCCCGAGCAGTGAACACTAATCATCTCACCGTTCGCTATAAAATATTCGCCTTTTCACCAGAAGAAAAGTATTGGTTATTATTATTATTATTATTATTATTATTAATATTAATAAAATCAAATAAGTGTGTCGTGATATCGTGGGCGTTCAGTAAAGTGTGTCGTCAGTCAAAAAAGGTTGGGAACCACTGTTTTAGGGCAGTACAAGAAGCTTATGGGAAAGTCCTACCATACAGAACTATTGCTAGATGGGTAGTAGCGATGCATTCCCTTTCAGTCAAGAGTTGACATCCAAAGAGATTTAGATCAGTCAGTGAGAGAAATATCCAGAAATGGAGTCCCTCATCTTCCAAGGATTTTGCAACGTAATGTGGACACGGCAGCTATATTTGAAGTATGTAATGCCAAAAGTAACCTAAATAAATTTAGTGTGAAACAGTAACTATGTTGCCATCACTTTTAAAATGCCCTAGAATAATTTAAATGAGCGATTTTCAACTGGGGGACCGCGGCCCTTTGAGGGTCTAAAGAACAATAAATGCGGAGCCCTCGAACAAAATAATAATAATAATAATAATAATAATAATAATAATAATAATAATAATAATAGTAACAATTTTACGTAGTTGTATGGAAATTTACACAACCGACTATTTTGCGTTAAATGAAACATATTTATTTCTTTTCAAATTGATGCCAAATTTCACATTAATACTGTCCGTCCGAGTGGTATGTAGCATCCCGGTTTCCCCCACCCATTTCTGCTCGCCCCTCTGTAAAGGCTGAGCTGTTAGACCAGGGATGCAGAACTGGGGAAGAGAGGAGTGGAAGCATGAGGAAAGAGTTTGTAAATATTTGTACATATATTCTGTATAATGGTATATATTCAATAATGAAATAAAGGAAAATAGTAATTAATAATAAAACATATAAAATGCACTCAATTTATTTCACTTTCAATCCTATTCACAATCCTTATACAATTGAACCAATTCTTAAAAAAACTAAAATACATTACCCAACAGGGAACATTCACGCAATTGTAGGCTTTCAAGAAATCCCCCGTCACATTTTCGGCGTACAATACGTGTAAACGTCATGAGTAGGCTTCGTATTCCAGCTACCTAAAGACTGAAGTTAAAGACACATTGGGTATATAGCACGGCGAACACAGGTAATGCAATCGATAAGGATATAAACAAACAGGTCGTCGCTGCGTGTTCGTGGAGTACAGTCAACTGCCGACATTCTGAAGCTATACTAGTAAACATATGCTTGAGCCGTGATGTTCATTGTCGTCGTGATTTTTGCAGTGAATGATTTTATATTGCAAGAAATTCTTTCAATAGCACATGACGTTATTGGTGCATGATGTACAGTAGTACAAGATATTCCTATTGTCTGACATTTTTTCGTGTTTCATTAGGATATTGCATATGTCGCTCATCACTGAAAACCACTAATTTTCGAAGTAGGCCTACTTTTCTAGAAATTCCTTGAAATGTAGGTTATTTAATTTATTAATTATTGGGATGTTGGCAATGAACATCATGGTAGACTACACAAATCCATGCTAAACGTCGAGTTAATATCTTAATACTCGTACTTTTCAGATTGTGATGGTACTGGTTCGTTTGGATTACGTTTAACACACTTTCTGTGCCTTTTGGTATTGTAGTGTCTTTCAGTACACTGTTTTTGTCACTTTTCCGTTTATTTTACACAATTTATATGTAATGTTTTATTTTATTTTTATTTTAAATCCACCACCAACAGAAGCAGGCTTCCAATTACAGGTGCCTTACACAGATGTATACACAAAATACACAATGAGAGAGAAAAAAAACAAAACAAACAACACAAACAAAAGAAAGAAAATACATAATGGTAATAGATGCTAGAATATTATAATATTACAGTTAATATAGTGCCAAATGTCAATATAATGATGCAAAATTATTTAAAAACTTGAGTAAAACATTATAATACACTTCTTCATAATTTAAATATCTAAGGAAATACAATGCTTTTTAATATTGTATGAAATGTTTCAATTGTTAAACTGAAATCCAATTGAGAATCACAGTTTAAAGACAGAGAGTTGTAAGTATTACACATAACAAACAATGGAGAGTTCTCGAAGAAAACAGTTCTAGGAATAGGAATAATAAAAGGTTGCCTATGACGTAATTCTGTTATTTTTACATTGAACTGAAGGAATTTAAGAAAATCACAGTTATTCACTATACCATTAACAGTCTTATAGAGTAAAATTTGGCTATTTATTAATCGTCGAGATTTTAAAGTTTTATAATTAAATTCAAAAAGTAACTGATTATATGAAATTTGCTTGTCATAAGACGATACGTGATATTTTTTAAAATATAAATAACGTAAAAATCTTTTCTGTATCCTTTCTATTTGCATCTGATAGGACTGGAACTGAGGTGATCATATTACAGACGCATACTCTAGTTTACTTCTAACCATAGTTTTATAGAGAGTATCAATAGTATTTATATTTTTTAATTCCTTTGTATTTCTGATTGTAAATCCTAATTTTCTATATGCATCAATTACCACGTGATTTAAGTGCATTTTAAAACATAAGTTGTGTGTAAAATAAATACTTAAGTTCTTAAATGATTCTACTCTAGGTAACTTCACACCATTAATTTCATACGAATTTTGAGGAACTGTCTTATTTTTAGAATATGTCATAAAGCAACATTTATTAAGATTTAACAGAAGAAAATTATCGATACTCCATCTCTATAGTCTGTCCAAATCATGCTGTAGATCAAAAACGTCTTGTTGTTTGTCAATGACTTTATACAATTTGTCTATATTGACAGTGAAAATATTAGTTCAAATATCCTCAACTATGTCCTGCAATATTACACGCTTGAGCGTCTTACCCAAAGCATTTTACCTCTGCAATGAACCTTCAATCAGCCACAAAGATGTAGTTGTTTAAATAATACATCTAGTAACAGGAGTGATCGATAAGACTACTCACTATGGCTGCGTCTAGAAGATGACAGAATATACGTAACTATTTTGTATACTCTGCTAATAACAAATCTTAAAGGGCCTATCGTAAAGAATTTCAATGTTTAGAGTGCCCATAAAATAATGTATTTTAATGTGAAGTAATTTCGACAGTAATTGATTGTAAACGTACCTACGTCTCATGTTTTATTTACATAAGCATATATAGAGTGTTGTAATATGGATTGAAAGTAATAAAAGTCGAAGAAACAAATTACATAAATTTTTGTTTCTGCAAACCTTATTAATTTTATTTTTTTTTGTACAATTATTTAGAATATTGCACAAGCTTTTCGCATTTTGCACAAATATAATTTTTCAGTTGTGCATTTTTGCGGATAATGATTTATTTTCTAGCTTAAATTCTGGTTCAAACCCGGTAATCTCCCTTGGGTACGTCCTTGATTGGTCATTAAAATGTATTTTTTATTTTAGTACGATATTTTACGACGCTTTATCAACATCTTAGGTTATTTAGCGATGAATGAGATGAAGGTGATAATGTCGGTGAAATGAGTAAGGGGTCCAACACCGAAATTTACCCAGCATTTGCTGGTACTGGGTTGAGGGAAAACCCCGGAAAAAAAATCAACTAGGTAACTTGCCGGGAATCGAACCTGGGCCACCTGGTCATTCATTCATTCATTTATTTTATTCCATAGATCTTACATGAGCAATGAAGCTTTAATATGTGGAACAAGTCAAAATTTTACAATATTACAATTACAATTCTTACAAATTTTTACAGTTTTACAATTTAGTAATTTTCTATAATTTTTACAATTTTGTGCAATTTTTTACAATATTTTGGCGAGATGCAGTGAGATGAGGTGAGGTCCGAGGAATCGCCAAAATATTACCCGGCATTTGCCTTTTGGTTGGGGAAAACCTCGGAAAAACCCAACCAGGTAATCAAATCAAAGGGGTTGATGCAGAGGACTCGACATAGACCATCCGGCTAGACGCGCTAACCGTTACTACACAGGTGTGGACTTAAAATGTATGGTTCAGACTTAAGGTCATTATAAACAATTCACAAATCGGCATACTACCAATTCTTTCACATAAATATCTCGATTGATTAATGTCAGAATGACCTGCATTGGCATTGTATTAAATTTCTGGCAACTCCTTTCTCCACAGTGAACAGGTTCAAATAATTGGACCAGATGGTTGACTCAATGACACGGTATTGTTCTTATTAAAAATGTAACCTGTTACAAAGCTATTTCCCCCGTTAAAGTAAGTACAGTGCATATCCCTTTCACTTCTTCGGTAAACAATCTTGGCATTCACATGGATAATAATCTCAACTGGGAAATGCAAATCACAGAAACCTGCAGAAAAATATATTCTATTATCCATGTGCTAAAAAGGATAAATGTTCATCTTCCCTCTTGCTTAAAAAAGTCCCTTGTGCAGACCCTTGTATTTCCCTATTTTGACTATGCTGACATTTTACTGACTGACCTTTCCAGCGACAACAAAACGAAACTTCAACGTGCTCATAACTTGTGTGTACGTTTTGTAAGCAATATTCGTAAATATGATCATATTACCCCATCCCTGGAAGCAATAGGTTGGCTTAAACTAGATAAGAAAAGAAATTTACATTCACTTCTCCTTCTCTTCGAAATCTTGAACTCTTCTATTCCTTCGTACCTGTCGTCTCGCTTCACTTACCTTTCTTCCCACCATAATCTGAACACACGCTCTCGTCATGAAACAATACTAACAATACCATCCAATCGCACCTCCTCATACTCATCCTCTTTCACAATAGCCCTGCCAAGACTCTGGAATTCGTTACCTGCTAGCATCAGTGACTGTCGAAATAAAACTGAATTCAAACGCAAACTTACTAGGCACTTGGTCAGTAATTGAGACTCGTTCAGACATGGTTTCTTGTAAATAGTTCTCTTAATCTATCACAAAATATTTCAATATCCGGTAATTTCATCACTATAGAATTTTGTTATTGTAGGTTTAATTTGTAATTTAGTAAATACAAAAATATTCTTTGTTCTTAACTTCTATGATAAAATGTCTAGCTTTCATTAATCAGGTATTCTTGTCGTACTTTAATTTTTATTGTAATTGTAATTTTAATATTATTGTTCATGTTATAGTTGTAATCCCCTAGTAGAGGGACAGAGAAGGCCTGACGGCCTTATCTCTACCAGGTTAAATAAATAAATACTAACACTAATACTAAAGCTATCAGAGCAACGACGAAATAAGGATTTACGTACATCGCCTTTAACCTCTTCCCTTGCTATATATATTACCAGTTTTGTGAAAAAAAGTGTCATATTTTTTATTTTCGTAAAGAGGTCATTTAATATTGCAGAATCACTGTACATCACTAATTTTCTTACATACCTAAAAATCACTATGAAGTAGACATAAATTCATACCTGAATTATTATCCCGAGTTATCTCGTGCACCTTGATTCCAGCTCTGGTAGTTGTCCCACTTTGATTTTCTCCTGAACTATTTACCAACTTATGCTTTTTTTTATGGATTAATTTATGAGGTACAATACCAGTGCTGTTATCAAGGCGTTAAATGTTGCTTGTCGTGTGATAGACTCGAAAGCAGGGTATTACGCACAGTGGTACATTGCATTCCGGACAGTAGTATCTGCTCTCCTATATGAGAGCGTTTTGGGAAGAATGGTGTAACAGTCATTGAATATTTGTACCAGTACATCTGTTCTTCAGGTCTGTGAATAATGTTCTCTAGAATCACTATGCCCAAAAGTACACGTATTTCAGAGTCTGTAGTAGGCCGCCACGAATAATTTTCAGCATTCTGTGAACACTTATTAGCATGCCGAATCGTCTCCTCGAATATAATGTTGATGAGGTCATTATTGAAGAATAATTTAAAAAATTGAGAATTGTCGTTATCAGAAACAATGTTAAAATTCCAGGGAATGGGGACCTCGGAGGTGCAGAAGAAATGGTGCCAGATGTCTTCTATTCAAACCGCTGTCGAAAAGACGCGGCATCAACTGATCTGAATTTGTTTCTTGGTCTACAACTTCGTCTTCTGATACCGATGTTTCATTTCCGAATCTTCTAAAGGAATATATTCCTGATCAAAAGTTTCGGAATCACTAACTTGATCCATCTTTACACAAAACAGCACAAAAAACACTAAACACAAACAGAAACCGCCAAAACTAACTAGCATCTACTCACTACTGTGTGTGAATGCTGTATGAGCATAGAATTCCACTCGCAAGGAAGAAGTACAAAAAACACCACCAGATATAGCAATATCACTAACTTCTGTAGCCATCTAGTGAGGAAAAGGTTAATGAAAGAATGGAAACGTATATATATTCGGAATATAATCACAGTCTACTATATACAGTCGCGAAGCTCAATATGTAGTAAAAATGCAAACATGGGTAGTTGCCCACCACTAGGATCGCTACTATCGCCTCATCATCGCAGATCTCTCTCCTAGCAGACGTCAAAATATGTTACACTTTCGTTGTCGTGTTCTTTTGGAGAAATTAACACCTTCCTTCCATTATTGAAATATTAAATGCATAAACTTAATTTATTATTTTAATGAAGTATATTAAATTCCACCATAAACTCGAAGATACCTGCAAGAAATAAGTAATATAATTTTTGTTTGTGCGAAACGAACTGAAATTTACTAGAATAGCTTCACTCATTCAAGATTATAGCGATAATTAAGTATGAAACCAATAAATATTAATTTGCATTTCCCTTTACAACAATAATAATGGAAATATGAATTAATGGAGTAACTTACGCGTACCGGTACTTGTAGTGTAGGCTTACGTAGTTAACAAAGTGGGATGAGGTTAAGCAATAATAATCGCATCAAAATTGGAAATAAAACGTGATCAATAAATTTTATTGTAACAGACTTTTTCAACGTGTCTAGTAAAGCAACAAATAAAAATAACAAAATTAACAGCTATAATTAAAAACATATCCTTTGAAAAAAATAGGCCTAAGCAATAATAATCCCACCAGAATTGAAAATAAAACGCCATCAATAAATGGCATTAAAACAAACTTAATTTTTCTACGTCTTTAGTAAAATAACACAGAAAAATAATAACAAAATTAATAGCTACAATTAAAAATATATCCTCTGAAAAAAAAAAGTAGACCTAACCTTTATTTCTTTGGAAATTTAGCAGCCTAAGTGACAGAACTTTAACCGATATCTAATGTCCTTTCGGTTAGACTGAAACATTTCATTGTGAAATTTAATGTATTCTAACAGTCACAAAGAACTTCAAAATTAAGAGTTTTGTTTCTGCACAGCATTCTTGTGGAAACCCAGGAACCTTTCTGAATCTTTCGGAAATCGGACAAAGGATAACTCTGGCCTCTTTCTATTACTGTTGCTACAATTTATAGCACTACAAACGTCTCCTCCTTGTCCCATATTATTATTCCAATTATATTTTAGCCATTAACATTTTCATTACAACCAATAACGAACATTTCACAAGCATCAATGTGAAATAAGCAACGAGCTAGCACTCGATAGAAATACGACACAGTCCAAAGTCGACCATGGACAGTCTATTGTTTCTAGTGGCTAACCGCTTGGAGCGCTTTATCACGAGAGTTGCAAAAAGACACCTCAAGCTTCGCGACTGTATATAGTAGACTGTGATATAATCCTTAGCAGCGAAAATGAGACTCAAACGATTTAACTCGGGTTAATAAATTTTGACACAAGTTAGAAACCCGAGTTAACTCGGGTTAATCAGGGAAGTGGTTAATACATCCGATATTAAAATTCAGTCTTCAAAGGAATAACCGATAAAATTAAGGTCAGTTTAAGGATTACATAAGTAAGCATAAACATATTCTTAACAGCAGTGATCAGTTCTACATCTAACTTAGCAATATTCCGAGAAATAACTAGATTATATAATCCAGACAACAGCTGCCCCAGACACAACGCGCACGATTACATTTAAATAACAAGACTGGTTATTATAAATCAGAATACAAGGTCCGTTTGTCACACAAAAACAGAACGCCTAGCCAGCACCTATATCTTTTCCTGCAGAACATGTTTCATTATAACTGTGTCCCTGAACCGTCGATTGGTGTCATATTGTGAAAGGCACATGCCTACGTAAGGGTCGTCTACGTCACAACGTTTTAACAGCGGCACCCTCACATTCTATTGCTTGTTGGTATAGTTAATTTTCGACTCTGTCTAATTTCCGTAACCACTAAGGCACGCTACTTAACTTTCATTAATCATTATGCCACTATGTCATACTTCATTGCTTACGATTCATTATAGGCCTACGCATTTAATTCGTTTCGCCGTAAAGGCTGGTTCACAATAAACCGGGAACGAGAACCAGAATGAAAACGAGAAGCAGAGGACGTGAATATGAACATTTTTGATTCACAATAAACCGAGAACGTAGACGACTATGCATATCGATATGTATGTCAATAACGATATGTAAAGTCGATATTACGCATTCTGATGTTATTTATGTATAATTGACCAATGGTGTTCTCTCATGAGTACAAGGCAGCCAACATAAACACAGGTTAACCAACTTCGAAATTTCAACTGAAACATTTCTTTAGGTACGGTACTATAAATATGCCCATGCATCTTTATTATCACAACCTATTTTAAGTCTACCATAACGTAAAATAATTAGAGGAGAAGCATTTGTAATAGAACAAAAATGAACACAACAGTAGTTATTGAATTGAAGCATGAGTATGTAGTGTGTAATACAACTAATTCAGTAATAAAATATGATTCACTTACGATCGGTGTTCAAAGACGCAGCTCTTGAAAGCCACGTATTCTCCTTCATTTTCTATACGAGGTGCGCCGTTTATCGTAAACTTGAGGATTTTCCTCAACACTCAATATTATAATCTCATCAAATAAAACTTGCTCCATGATGCACAGCACAGAACAAAATAATGCATAGGTTATGTCACGGTCTTCTTGCTACAAAATATACGACGACAAAATAGCTTTTAGATGGCAATAGAATGAATCTAGTGGGCTGTGATCGGAAACGTGAACGCCAAAGTTGAAACTTGGCCAACTCTCCGTTCCCGATCTCGGGCTCCGGCAAGATTTTCGTTAATTGTGAATGCTCAGATTTAAATCTACACATTTTAACAGTTTTACCGTTTTCGTTCCGATTCTCGTATCCGGTTTATTGTGAACCAGCCTTAACTCTTGTTCCACAGAATTGGTCTCTGGCAGAATAATCTGTGGAATATTTTTCCGTTAAGCTCCGTTCATACTTTTCAAGTAACTTGAATTCAAGTCACTTATTCGACGAACTTGAAAAGTGTGAAGTATGTTTCAAGTTAAGTTCAAGTAAAGTAGCAGCTTGAATTAAAGTCTCAAGTGAAGTTGGATCACTTTCTACTTTTTACTTGACTTGAAAGTACACTTGAAACGAGTTAAAGAATATGAACGTCACTTGATAACTTGAATTCAAGGTAAAAAGCGCAGGAATTTAAATTAACAGCTGTTTTAAGCGTGTCAAATTAACAGCTAGTTTGTGGATAAGCTTCAGGGCTTCTACCGCGTTGTCTTGGTGTTGGTGGCTGACGTTTCGACCGCTGTGTTGTGGTCATCTTCAGAGCAGTTGATGGATCAACTACGCGGTAGAAGCCCTGAAGCTTATCCACACACCATGTACACCAGCCGCGGAAGCCTACGCGAACACTTAACAGCTGATTGTTTTTTCTGTTGTACTGGAAAGTAAAATTAATAGGAAGCAATGAGTAAGGGGAATAATGACCAAGTACTTATGTTTCTGGCCAGTGTTGACCTATGCATCAGAGACGTGGCCTCTTAGCGAAAGGGATAAATTTAGATTGGCCGCATTCGAAAGGAAGATATTGCGAAGGATTTTTGGACCTGTAAGGGATGGTGAAACTTGGAGAATAAGATATAACAACGAATTATACCAGCTTTATGAGTCTCCCGATATAATAACATCCATTAAGATTGCTCGTCTGAGATGGGTAGGGCATGTTAAGAGAATGGATGAATGTGAAATACCTAGGAAGGTGATGGAATATGGGATCGCTGGAGGAAGAAGAGTTGGAAGGCCAAAGCTACGATGGATGGACTGTGTTATGGATGACATTAAGAGACTTGGAGTGAAGAACTGGTGGACGGTGGCTAAAGATCGAGACCGATGGAGAAGAATTCTTAAGGAAGCCGAGGCCCGATCTGGGCTGTAGTGCTATGGATGATGATGACTTATGTTTCTGGAGTTCCATAAAACTCACGAAGGCCTGCAGATTATATAAACTGCAAAGTATCGTGACAGAAAAGCAAGGGAAGTTGCCAAGGAAGAGTTCATTGAGGAACTGGACAGGGGAAGTTTTAACATGGACAAAGATGAGACACGAAATAAAATTAAAAACCATTAAACTGTAGATATAGAAGTGAGAAAGATAAGGATTAAGAAGAGTTAGTTTCTTGAAAGGATAACATTTATCGGTCGAAATTGGCAATTTTAGTAGGTTATTTTACGACGCTTTATCAACATCTTAGGTTATTTAGCGTCCGAATGAGATGAAGGTCATAATACCGGTTATGAGTCCGGGATCC